>NW_010274740.1:0-1720 GCF_000690775.1 Eurypyga helias | reverse complement strand
TTGCAGGAGCCACGTCCGCACGCAGGGTCGTTCACCGTCGCTGATGACCGGGAACAGTGGCATCAGTGGCCGGGCAGAGTGGGCACGGCCATGGGGGTCCTGCTCTGGGGTGGCCCCTGCGTGTCCTCAGGTAAGTCTGGGGGGGCTGGGGGTGTCACCTGGGGCATGGCCAGACCCTGCACTTGTAGCCCTATGCTTCCCGGCAGGCAGGCTTGCAGGGATGGCCAGGAAAGCACCTGAAATGGGGAGTCCCCTGCGGCACAGCCGGCACGTGCCCGTTTAATGGGTCACCCCACAATGGGGACACACGTAATGGGGTCTGGGCTCGGTGCCGGCGCAGGACCAGCTCTGATTTCCCCCGAGGACGTGTGACCTGGATGCGTGCCACAGCACGGCCCTGGCACCATGGCTGCGACCAAGCCAGTGCCCAAACTGGGGCCTGCCCAGTTCCTTGGGGACCCCAGATGGAGCAGCTTTGTGGGGCACATGGGGGGACAGTGGGACAGTGGGACACACCACTCACCACAGCACCTCACAGGGGGCGAGAGGGGGTGGAGGAACACATCCCACCACAGCAGGGGTCCCCAGTGGAGGGGGAAAGTGGGGAGGTGGAAAGGAAAGGCCAGGAGGAGCCTCACGGGGTCCCCGAGGGAAGCAGAGCCCAGCAGGGCACGGAGAGGAGAAAAGGAACAGGAGGGACAGACGGACAGAGAGGAGGGTATATGCAGTGGGATGGAGGGACAGATGGACAGGCAGATGGGTGGGTGGATGGATGGATGCATGGATGGACGGACAGACGGATGGATGGATGGATGCAGGAATGAAGTAACAAGACAAATAAGTAGAGATATACTGGGAGGGAGGGAGGATGGATGGATGGATGGATGGATGGATGGATGGATGGATGGATGGATGGATGGATGGATGGATGGATGGATGGATGGATGGATGGATGGATGGATGGATGGATGGATGGATGGATGGATGGATGGATGGATGAGGGAGGGAGGGAGGGAGGATGGATGGATGGATGGATGGATGGATGGATGGATGGATGGATGGAGGAATGAAGTAACAGACAAGTAAGAGAGATACTAGGAGGGAGGGAGGGTGGGAGATGGATGGATGGATGGATGGAATGACAGGCACACAGACATGCAGGGAGATAGATGCTTGGATGACTGGACAGCTGGACAGACAGATGAATGGAACAACAGGCAGATAAACACACTGGAGTGGATGGATGGAGGAAGGGATGGAAGAAGGGGTGGATGGGTGGGTGGTTGGATTTTCCCGGGTTGGCACCAGCCCCTTACCTGTGTCCTGCCGGAACTGGTGCATGGACTGGAGGTCGATGACGTAGGGCCCCAGCTGGACGTCGACCTGGCCCAGCACCACGCTGCCACGGGCGTCCTCCTTCAGCACATTCTCGATGTGGTGGCAGACGGCGGCCGAGTAGGGCCTCCAGCCGCCCTTCCTCGTCCAGCCACTCCCACACCACCACACGGGCCAGGTTTTGGGGTGGGAAGCCCAGGCCACCGGAGGCCAGCATGGCCCCCGAGCCCTGCCGCGCCATGCCTGGGGGACGGCAGCTCAGCCTCACGCCATGCTCCGGCACAGGGATGCGGGACTCACCCGGAGCCCTTCCAAATCCTCCTCCCAGTTCCCGCTGGCTGCAGACTCCGGAGCTCAGCAGAGCAGACGCTGCGGGGCTCTGCAG
>NW_010274739.1:414-3836 GCF_000690775.1 Eurypyga helias | reverse complement strand
CCCCCCCCACCCCTCCACATGTTTTCAGCTCTGCATGAAATTTGTGGCAGAAAGTGTCATGATAAAAACCTATGGCACGGATCTGAGATCATTGTGTTCCACTTTATGAGGAACATGGGGAAAGAAAAATGTATCCCTTTTTTTCCTGGGAAAAACACATCAGTGGCAATGTTAACAGTAGCAAAAAATGTTGGGTTGGGTTTTTTTTTTTTAATGGCTACATTATATTTCTCCCTGTAAAGAGTTACTTACAGTACATACTCCTAAGGGCACCTTCCTTCTCTTCTACTCCCTCCAGGAACCAGCTAACTCCTAGCCAGGCTGTCCAGGTACTTTGGTCTGTTCACTGTGTGACCACCTTGCTGAGATGTGCCAGCTCTGGAGCCAAGGGTGGCTCCAAACACCTGTGATCCCAAATGCCTGTTCCTATAAGGAGGATGAGGCACCTTATGGCTCTTCTTAAGGTAGGCTGCAAGAAGGCTTAGGTAAACAGGAGCCCAAACTTTCTTTGCATTGCCTTAGGGCCCAACTCATCTCTGTGTTGCTGTGAAGTCCAGAGCAAAGATGGAGAAAAAAAAGGTGATCTGCTTTTTCCCTCCCCCATCCAAAAGCTCTTCAGGAACTTTTTCCTCTTGGTTGCCTGACTGGAATTTGTACTAGTGTAAATGAAAAGCATTGAGTATGGATATATGCCTTGACTTGAAAAAGTGAGGCTTCAATTTGTGTTTCTGGAAAACTTCTGAAACCTGTGTTTGAAACTTTACGTTCTACAAAATTTTTTTGGAAATGTGTCAGGACCAAACCCAGAAGTGTTGACATATATGTGGAAGGATGTGGTTTAGGGCTGATATTTCACTTGCATTAAGACTTCTGTATCTTAATTGCCCATGAATCCTGATTTTTAATCACCCATATAATTCCATAAGAACAGTGTGTCTCCTGAGACTATTAGGAGCAAAATATGAAAGCTGAATTAAGCAGCAGGGATTCCTTTCTACTTCCCCTACCCCATTGCTTGGAATCTGAATGAGTCACGGACACTTCTGTAAAGCAAAATCTATAATGTTGGCAGCTTCTCTGTGTATGCTTAGGATTTTATTGATTTACGTAAATAGGGCAAGTATTTTAACAGTTGAGGTTTACTTGCAGATCCTATATAAAAAATCACAGTCGTATATTCCTGTAAGAAGCTTCTTTAGAAAATGTTACTGGCTTTATGAAAGTTTCTTGAAAACTCGATGTCCAACAATCACGTTTTGATTTTTATCTAAAATATGAACCTACAGTAAGTTAAGCTGGAGTTTGTACTTCAGAGAACACACAGGAGTGAACACAAAAGGGTGGTTTTATTGAAAATGACAATTAGAAGGTCAAATAGCCTCTTCCAGACACCAGATAAACATTAAACCTTGTGAAAATCCCTTAAAGAAGGTTGTGCTTGAGCACAAAATCCCCTGCAGTCTGTAACATACTCCGATAATAAAACTCAGCATCAGAGAGAAAACTGGAAAAATCGTGGTGACCTTTATTTGTACCAGCTTGGTTCATCTAAACAGGGACTTCACTTCTGTTTATATACATTGTGAACTGGTTCCCTTCTGTTACGCTCCGTTTGCTGAATAGTGCTTCCATCTGCATTGTTGGCGAATAGGCACCACGAATCAGCAGACGTAGAGCAAGAACAGAACACGGCCCTCACGAACCTAACACTAACGAGCCCGTCGTGCTACGAACAAGACCCTCCTCCCAAGTGGTCAGTCAGCATCGGGGCAGGAAACTCCTCGGTACTTAAATCAGAAGTGAAAAGTAGTAAGTTTAAATTATTTAGTAAACATTTTGACAGAGAAGGAAGAACAAAAGGATGTTTTCAAGAAAACATTTTGTATGTTTTGGTAAACTCAAATAAATTACATAATAAATAGTTGCAAATAATTGATGGTGTACCCTTTGATAGTTGAAAGCAAACCTTTACTTTTATCCTCCCTTTTTTGTCTGCTATTGTCACTGAATTCTTTAGTACGGAACTGTGGTGATTTTGCAGACCTTTTTGGTGGTTTTGTGTCAGGCATTTAAGCCCATGTTTTCAAAGGTTGCTCTTTGGTGATGTAGGGCTTCTCCTTAGGAGACAGCAGAACAACATCAGAGCTGCTGTAGGCCATGTATTAGCCTCTGCAGCACCTGTGCTGTCTCCATCCTTTAGGCTGGGACAAGTTCTGTACTCATACTTCGTTCTAGGGTGCTTGTGGCACCGTAACTCCTTCCCTCTGCCTGTTTTTGTTCCACATCCTTGCCTCCTGCTCTACCCCCTTTCAGCCTCCCTCTTTCTCCCTGCTCCATAGCATTCTGCACTCGCTGCTCAGTTTTTCTCACTCAGCTGTGCAGCTCTCTGCCAGCCCGCTGACACCAACACATCATCCTGTCACTTCCACTGCAGGAGCAAGGACCGTGGGAGTGAAGCCGAGGTGTTTCTTGTTGTGTGGGGACATACCCGGAAGAGCCACAGGGTGAGGAGGAGGAATAGTACTGTGCTGGGACACATTGGAAACGGGGGAGCACGCTCCAGCCTGGTGATGGGCAGAGGAAGAAGTGAGCAACTGAAGTACTGTCACACAAGTAAGCAGGGTGTGTTACAGGGGAGGGCAACGCAAGGGCACGTGAATATAGGCCAGCTGAAGGCATGTGGAAATGGCACTGCGGCCGTGTTGGCGAGAGGCCCACGGGCGCGCTCGGTGCTGCATGCGGTGGCATAGCCAGGTGAGCCTTCGCGGCGCGCTCGCAGCTCTGTGGCCTGCTGCGTCTTGCCTTGCTCACAATGAACCCCCCAGGGGCTCTTCTCTGTGGTGCTTGTTAGCTGCATACGCCAAGCCTGATGTGACTGAACATTAATCAACACTACTTTTCCCACTTAACTTAAAATTTCCCTCCTATTGTTGCCCTTCTTTTTGTGATGTAAATAATGTCAGACAGCTTCAGCTCTTCCAACTGCACTCTGGGTAGCAAGCTGCGAGGGGGCCAGGCACGGCTTCCTGGGTTTCTTCTGGCCTGACAGAGGTTCGTCTGCCGGGCTGAGGCACAGAAATAGGCGCAGGACAAAGAGTCGTGCAGCAGGTTGGGAAGCCCACCACATACTGGCAGCTCCCCAAGGGGAGAAGCATCTGGCAGCATCTCTGCTGCCACAGGGTCCCATGGGAGACCCTTCCTTTGCGAGCAGAAAGCACAGGGGTGGGGGGAAGCCCGCCTGAAGGGTGGTTTCACATGGGCATGGAGGAACCTGGTTGCGTGGCTGCTCAGCCCCAAAGGGGCTTGCTCGCTTGGTCCCTTTCTCCCATCTGTTCTGAACACCCGCAACACAGAGGCTAGAATTTTCTGGAGTTGAGGAGAAACAATGGGATGATGACATCCTGGGGGCACACTCCACGCTG
>NW_010274739.1:0-212 GCF_000690775.1 Eurypyga helias | reverse complement strand
CCAGTGTCTCCCAGAAGCCGGGCTTGCCCAGGTCAGCGTTCTGCACAGCCCTTGCTGCTGACACCCTTCCGTTAGGAAGCGTACATGGGTTATACTCCTGCCCATACCAAGGCCACGCACCAGAGCATCCCCACCCGTGCTGAATTCCATGCCACTAGGCACACTTCAGTTGCCAGGGTCCAGCCGGGGTTCCGACAGGTGTCGGTTTTGCT
>NW_010274738.1:0-15667 GCF_000690775.1 Eurypyga helias | reverse complement strand
GGGGGCAGGATGCGAAGTGGGATGAGTTTCTCCTTCCCAAGGGCAGGTTGGTGGAAGGAGGTGGGGGAGACGGCAGAAGAATGTGCACGGGAAGTTCTGGATGGCAGCGGTCTCACCGGCACTGCATTCCCTACGTGCTGCTCTCCCCAAAACGGGTAACGCTCGAGGGTTAAACACATGCCCCAGCCCGGCAATGTCAGAAAATGTTGATAAACAAGTACGCCGTTGATGAACATGTACGTGCCGAGCGTGCCGGGACGATACGGGGGACGCATCCTGCCCGGCCGTGTTCGCCCCTGAAAAGATGCATCGTTGGCTGTTTCTGCTCTTACCCTTTGGTTGTGCTGGATGCCGTGTGCTGGAGCGGAGAGACAGCAACACATTGTGTTGGAAGTCAAAAAGACCTACTGAAAGAAAAATGGTCCAGAACACTCGGGCTGTCAGTGTCCCTTGACAGACAAGCTGTCAGGGACCAGCACAAACTCCAGCTGCGCGCGTTACCCCTGGCAGGGATGTATTCGGGCGCCACGGGGTGCGGGTGCGCAGCGGGGGATGAGAGAAAAAGCAAATTTGGGTTTAAAGGGGGGAAGCGGGGACCTGGTCGCGTGTAATCGTGCGATGCTTTGACATTGCGTGTTGGTGACCGAAAGCTCACCTTTGCAACAGGGGTCTGCGTTCGGAAGGAAAGTCGATTCTCGTGCCATTTTGGTTTGTGCTTCTGTTCAGATGGTATTCCGAAGGGCATTTGACCCGACCAGTTGATCGAACATGACATTGCCGTTAACGCACCCCACTAATGTGATTGTAGCAGCAGTGACATCAATGTTTCCTTGCCCTGTAACTACAGTAGCAGTGCATTTGTTTACTTCTCCCCCTGCACACGCTGGAATGTCTGTTACTCAACAGCTCTGACCAGCGAGGGAAGAAGGAGGGGGAAAATCTTAAAGGCAGTTAAAAATGGCCATAGCTCTGTTCTACTTGTGCATTTAATTATGTAGAGGTAAAATAACCTCCAAGTCCTGTTCTTGAATTTCATTTTTGCAGTTTCACCAGTCAGTACACTTGCTTGTACCTAAGTGGCAAAAACCTCTTCACACTTCGACGTGTCAGGTTGTGTCACATGTTCCCTCCCGAATTAACAGCGCTGCGTACCTTATGCCCCTCTCCCGGCTGGCAAGAGCTAACGGGTGATGGAGGCTTTGACATTTAGTGTTAATTATTTCACAGTAAACCAGTGTTTCAGACAGTTAGTTGTGGAACTGGACAGGACGTGGCAAATTAAAATGGCTTTTGCGAAACTTTAAATATTGACAGATACGTGTGCGTGTGATTAAATGCCTGAAGTGTTGATATGGCCGAATATGATTTATAGTACCCATCATAACTAACATTAACCAGCTTTATATTTGCAGAAACTGTGAAATAGTCCATTCAGTTATTGTCTGACCAGTAGTGTTTCCAGCTGGCTCATTATTATTTTAAGCATGTAGTTTCTAGGAGACAAGATATAGACAATATTTCTTTTTCTAACAGCTTTTATTCAAAATAAGGTAAATATGTATGTGTTTATATATAAATATGTGTATATGCATTTGTATAAGCACTACTGGGTGTTTTCCAGCCTAGCACAACTAAAAAATAAGCAAAGAAATTATTAGCAATATCGTATTTGTTTTATAGTTGAAGTCACAGATTCATTGTCTTTGGATTGCTGCGATGTGTGTTTGTTATTGTGTATTAACAGACGCAAAAACCTAAAGATACGAAAGCCCCCTTTCCTGTTGCTGCAATGCATCATATAAGAGGATGGAATCCTGGCCTTGCTGAGGTCAGTGTGGAATTTTGCAGTTGGTTTCATCAGAGTCAGGAAAATATTGACAGATTTGCATGTTTGGAACAGCAGGATGTTTCTGAAGTTGAGAGAACTATTAAAAACCAGTAAACAAGGGCAAATTGGTTACAGTGGAGTGCCTACAAACCTGGTCTTTGTATCTATTTACTTGCTTGCTCAGAGATTTGGAGATTATTTTATTTCTATGTAGTGTTATTATGTGCTCCTGCCCCAACCCAACAATTTTCACCAGCTTGCTCTCTCTTGATACATGGTAGTGTTTCAGTGGTGATATCTGAAATACCCTCTGTGACCATGATACAGAGTACAATAGCATCAGGTAGATACAGACCACCTGTAAGTATTTTTTGCCTTAAGACCGGTTGTAACATCGCGAGTAGTACCTTTGTTCAAGGAAAAGAGATCTTGTTATCATGTTCCTACTTCAGCCAAGAGAAATCTTTACCATATGGCAAAAATTGGTAATGTCCTAGGCTGAAAACGCGTTATTAGTTCAAAAGCAATTTAATAGGATTTCAAGCATTGTGTAAAAGGATATTTCAAAGCTTTGCCTTTTTTTCTTGTAAAAAAGGCTGTGAAGAAGTTACCACTGCTTCATCAGCAGAAGTGTAATGAATTTTATGGATTAATTCCTACTGCACGGCAGCAGGCTATAGCATTGTCCCAGGAACCCTGTCACGTCTGACTTAACACGCAGTATGTTTCCAGATGTCAGTCTTTACTCAACCCCTATTCAGGCAAATTCGTTGAAGGTTTATTAAATATTTTCTGGAAGTGCCACAGAAGTGTCACTGGACAATGAACATCGCAGTTTGCTGCTTTTCTGGTTCTTTCCCCATAAAATGGGTTAATAAGGGTCAGTGTCTGCATGCTGTGCCCTCTGTGCATCTTACCCCATTTCCCTAAAACAGGCTTAAAATGAGCATGGAGGATCATTCCATCGTAAGAGGGTCTCTGCAGAGATGAAAGCTTAGCCGAGGTCCAAGTGCTGTATCATCAGGATGTCCTTGTGTCACAGGGGTGCTCAGCTGTACCTTGTCCTCCCAGGTGAGTGTGAAGTAGAGTACCCGTCAGACAGGACACATAGCTCTGCCCTACGTGGCTCCAGCCCCACGTAGTGGAGGGCTTGATGTAGGAGCAATTTCAAACTGTCTGTTTTACACAAGAGGTCAGATAGGACAGTTTCGTGGTGGCTAAAAGATCTGTGACCCTTCGATTATTGGTAACGTGACCAGCACTTGGCATGATTTCTATGTTTATAAACAGCTTGGAGGTGGGATGTGGGGATTAATTGCATGATATATGCCATGATTATGACACTCAAAACTGACAGGGCCCTTTAAATGACAAATTTTGGGGCAGCGTTATGGAATACAGCATCGCTGTAATGAGTGTATTAAACCCGCAGCATCAGCAGGCCGTATCTTTTCTTCTTTCTTTGCCAGAATAACGATCTTGCATTGGTAATGGTAATACAAACTGGTGGGGTCGTAATGAAGTTACAAAGAACAGGGGTGCTTGCCCTTCACCTGAAGAGCCGTCTCTGCGCACACATGGGGCACGCACGTACCATTAGACACTCGCCCGGCGTGCTCCCTCCCTCCTGCACGGCACCGCGTCAGGGCTGGAGCTGGATATTAAAACACATGGGAAAGTTCCACTGCTGCTTCTCAATAGATGACTTTTTCCCCAGTTTTTCTTTGCTGCATGAGTGTTTTCTCCTTTTTCTCTGAAGCGATAATCCCCCGAACTGTGACTATTTAGTGTACAACGCATTTTGTAGACAAACCGCATGAATTGATTTTCCTGAAGTGGGCTGACAAACTGATGAGTGTATTGGAAAGCAGCACACACTTGCTTATTTGTTGTTCTACATTAAGCTAGGTTTTTTTTCAAGTAAATATTCTTTAAAATAGGCTTTTTTATTTCAGCGTGCTGCTTTTAATATGCATAGCTAATACGGTTCATGTAACTGCACAGCAGCATCTGCTCTTGTTAGAGGCACTCCGATAGCTTTCAAAATTTCACTCAAATGAGAAGATTTGAGCTTTAGCTTGGATGGGCTCATAACATTGGCTGCTATTGAGAATTACATCTTTATTTTAAATGTTTCAGTGTACTAATTTGAGAATAGTGAAGGTGCTTACTGGTGTTTTCACAAGTCACCATTAAATATCTAAAGGATACCAGTAAGGCGGCAGAGTTTCTTGTAGAACATGTTATAAATGTGGATTATGGTTGAGAAAAAGATGTGAGAAAAAATTGATTGTGACTGATCAAGACAGAGAAGGGAATGGGGAAAGAAAGAATGTTACATCAAGATGGAATGAGAGACTCCACAGTACTTGGATTTTAAATAGTCCAGCTAATGTGGAGTAAAATGCTAAGATCAAAGGACAAAAATGGCCACTTTCCTTTACAGAAAACATATAGGTGTATATACAGACACGTGTGTATGTGCACATACGTATATACAGTCTATGTGATCAAATTAGGAGTCTGCATCTCTAGAACGAGCTGAGAACCTTTACATGGATGATTTCATTCCCTTATCCTTGAAACCTGGCTCTATTATTGCTCAATACACATTTACTTTAAAACCAGATAGTGTTGCAGATGCCTTCTTGAGTACTTTGTGATCAAACACAGTGATATTGTACACTGAAATGATAAATGAATCATTCTTATAAAGAAAATGCTACCACTATTCACTTTGAAAAAAAAAAAATGAGTTCAGGTTTTATAGGCTAGAAGAAATACATTAATAACAAATAGATTTTATGTCTTGTTTTTTCCACTGACCTCAAAGAGACAAAAGCTCTCACGTACTAGGAAAAAAGCCTATTAGGTAATTAACCTATTATGACCAGGACATATATATGAGAAAAGAACATCTCAGAGAGATGATAGCAGAATTGTAATATTTTGGCTAAAACCAGTAATAGCCAACACCTTCTTACAAAAGTACAAATTTTTCATGTAATGCATCTTTTCTACTTAGGTCTTTAAGTGCAGAGGAGAAAAGAAAACCCCTGAGGTTATGAGTGCTAAAACTTAATGCACAGTGAAAGCTGCTGTATGATTACGATGCTTTTTGGGTGTGGTGTTTTATATGAAGCCTGCCTGAGAGAATGTTAGGGTTTGCCTGGAACGGGGGAATGTATGTACCACGGGCTGGGGGAAAAAAAAAGCACCTTTTGTATGAATAGCCTATTCCACATTTATTGCATATTGGGGTAAACCTGGGCACATGAAGAAAGTTTTATTTGCTATTCAGTATCCAGTTGTATGCGCCGTGAACTCTGTTAAATGAATGCCCGACAAACTGATCACGCTACCTACAGCAGTAATTCTGTCAAGGTCTTCATAAAGTTGTGCTCTTTGTGTAAGATAGGTATGACACTGATAGCTAACTGCAGGAGATGTTTCTTACGTAGTTCCTTCAGTTAGTGTACTTCTGAACATGCTACCAGCACCACCCTTGTGAAATATGTGTATATAACTGGGCTTGAAACGAAGCTTACAGTAATCCATTGTAATGACTTGTTTTTATTTTCTACTGTAATACCATTCTGACATGCTTAGTAGGGACTACAACTAAGTGGGAGTTTAATCAAGTCTTGGCATTGGTGAAGGTAAAAGGAGGACACAGAAAGACACTCATCAGTATATGTTTCTAGTGACTGGCATAGCATAATTGAACTGTAATGTGAGTTAAGAGCTAAGGAATACGGATTTATTCATTGGCACATTACTGCACCTGTCAACCTCTGCCCTCAGGCCACTGCAGCCGAGTATTCACCTCCGTTTGAGGATACTGGCACAAAGGAGTGTCGGGTTTGCAGGAGTCTGAGCGCTGTCAATCTGCGAAGTGAGATGAAATAGAAGTAAAACCTTCATAACACATCTTTATAAGGACATATATCAGAGTATTCCCTGGTAATTCCTATGAGTCCTGTTAATCCCTGCTAGGGAACAAACATGTGGCCTCAGGAAGCAAGTGGCAGCAATGATGATAACAACTAATGATACCAAGATCTGAGTAGAAACTTTCTTCCAAGGCTCTTAGGGTGCTTCCCAGAGCGTTCTAGATCTGCCATACACATCTTATGTATGGAGAAGGAGAGCTGTGGGGGAATCCAGTGACTTTTTAAAGCTACCTGTCAGTTCAGTGACAACATTTAGGCTAGTCTCCGATACTTGCTTTTCCTCTGTCTCTCAATTTGTGGAAGGTGACAGAGTGCGCTCTTCTCATGTTTGCAGGTGATGCCAAACCGGGGGCACCAGCCAATAGACCCGGGGGCAGAGCTGCCATTCAGGGAGACCTCGGCAGGCTGGAAGGATGGGTCAACAGGAACCTCACGAAGCTCAGCAAAGTGAAATGTTGGGTCCTGTGCCATGGCGGGAAGAACCTGTGCCACACCACCAGCTGGGGATGGATGGGCTGGGGAGCAGCTCTGCAGAAGCAGCCCATGGGGGGTGGTGGGCAGTGAGCTGAATGTGACCCAGCGGTGTGCCCTGGAGGCAAGGGCAACCAACAGCCTCGGGGCCTGTGTGAACAGAGGCACAGCTCAGAGATCGAGGGAAGGGATTACGCACTTGTTAGGTCACAGCTAGATACAGCGTTTGGTTTTGGTCCTCCCCGCACAGGACAGACATGGGTAAGCTGGAGGGGGCTCAGCAGAAGGGGGGCAGAGTGGTGGCTGGAGCATTTGCCCTATGAGAAGCGACTCGAGAAGCTGGGCTGGATCAGACTGGAAAAGGGATGGCTTTGGGGGCACCTAATATTACCACTAGCTGCAGTGCCTACAGGTGGTGCACTGGGAGAGAATAAGAGTCAAGGGTTGTAAATTGAAGCAAGGGTGGTTTGGACTGGATGTAAGGAAAACCTTTTTCCCTGTGACTACAGGTTGCCCAGAGAAGTTGTGTAGTCTCCATCCTTGGATATTTTCAAGGGGCAATGTGGTCTGACCTCAAAGCTGGTCCTGCTTTGAGCAGTAGAGTGGAGTACAGACCCGCTGAGGTGCCTTCCATCTTGAATCATCCTACAATTGTATGATCCTATGTACCATATGCTCTTGAAAGTCTTCTACTCAAATGGGCACTGGCTTGCTTGTAATGCACTCTCTCCCTTAACACGTGCTAGCCAGGTAAACCAAAAAGATGGAGGCACAGAACTGGGACTGGGTCAGAGCGGGGTTCTTCTGTACTCAGTAGCCCCGGGCATCCTCACATTCTGCACCTGCAGCTTCTACGCAACACCTCTGGGCCTGGGGTGTCCTGGAGCTGAAGCGGCACACATCAATGCCTCACTAGAGCAGAATAACCACTGTGCTGATACGTGCGTGGAGAATGAAGCCATCACAGATAATAGTAGCCTGAAGGTTGAAGACAAAAACCGCAAGGCACTTACAGCCTGTTTAATTCTTACACCTCTGTGGGGACTCCAGCACATTTCTAGGAACTGGAAATTAATTCAGTTACATCGCTCTGACGATAATATAATCATGCTGGGCATACTCTTGTGCAGTATAATATTTTCCATAATCTTGTCCAATTTTTATCTTACTTTGTGTTTGTCTTCAGCTGTACAAAGCTTGTTAATGTTAACTGTAATGTCCATGCAGGTAGTTGGTATAGTAGGATTTTCAGGTACCGCCTGGCTTGAATGTGAACTGCTTTGAGAGAAAAACAACCCCATGGGAACTGCATGCTTCAGCATCAAACCTATCATCTCATGCCTAGGCCACTCACAGTTTATATTTAGGTGGAGAAAAGGCACTTAATGAAAAAGGCCATTGCACTTTTTTTTTCCCAGGTAGGAAAAGCCTTCTCCTCAGCGCTCGGAGTTGTGCCATGATGTGTGCCTGCCGTACTGGATGGCAGGCAGGAGCTGGTGGACCTGCTGACATTTTGGTGTACACCCAAGTTTATTCCAAAATTACAAGACTAAGCTATCAAGAGTAATTATTTTCAGTGTAAATCCCAAATAAATGAGAGCTGCAGTGCATCTATTGTCAGGGGTTCAAACTCTGATTCTCTCACATTAGGACACAGACTCACTCTTACTGCCCTTATTAAACTCATGGAAAGCCACATTTATATACCTCAATTGATTTGGTTTTTTTTTTTTTTACTTAAAGATGTGCCAAATCATGATGAAAAACATTTTGAGCCTAGGAAAAAAAAAAAAAACCCAAACCCAGACTGTTACATATTTGAATGCATAAACTGCTATTTTGGACATTTCTGAAGTGACTTTAATTTTTTCTCTCATGTGGGCTTACAAGCCTGGAGAGATTATAAATTAAAGGTGAAAGAGAAGAGAAAACTTGCTTTTTACGTGAGTTTATGAAAGCTCTCTTAGTTCTAAAATTAAATTATGTATGAAGCAGCAAGATCCTTTATTGTGTATTAAATTCACATGATGGTTCCCTTTTTAAAATTTTGCCGAGTATTCAGGTGAATTAACTAGAGATAGTGTAATATATTTATTCCAGAATATTTATTCTATGAACCTACTGCCTTTAGGAATTAAACATTTGACCGTTCCTGTCCTGGGTCATTTGGTGTCTGTCTCAAGACACTGACACCGAATTCATGTAACTTGGGTCCGTGTGTTGGAGGAGCTGTGGATTCCATGGATAAATCTGTGTATTATGAACTAATATTACTGTTTCGATCAGCCAAGAGTTTCTTTTCTTCCTTCTGTCTTTACTAATAAGGTCAGCTGGAAGGTAGAGCACAACAGAGGAGGTGGGAGCAGGCTTGGAAGACACTACAGCCGCCATTGTGAGTCATTCTCTTCAATCACGTAGGCAAAATCCGATGGGCATGTGGGATGATAAATAAAGGAAAGCAAATTTCTGCTTGCTGTGGAGGAGCTGTTCATTTGTTGCAAACATTCAGCTGACTTCATTGGAGCGGTGCCAATTTCTGTTAGCACAGGCTTTGGTTCTGAGGATACATATATGCATTAATAAATGGTTGAAGTCCTTCTTCAGGCTGCAGAGAGTAGGAGCCAAGTAAATGATGTAGCTAGGATGACATCCAGCCACCTTTGTCACTCTTCAGCCTGTGTAGCCAAGTGCCCTTTTTTTTAAAGTGAGTTGGCAATGGTTGATGTGACACACAGACCTTAAAACTAATAATGTTTATTAATAACGTGTAATGCGTGTTCCATATAAAGTGTTGCTAAATTAAAAGGCAAACTGCTGCCTGTGAGGAAAAAAAATATTTATGGTATATGGTTGAAATATATGGCTATGTAATTAAAAAAAAAAAAAAGGTGAAAGGATCAGGGCTTCAAAGAACGTCTGCCCTTACAAAAAAGGCGTCTTTCCTGGATAAGCTTGTGGGTATGCTACTGATAACTTTACGAATGTCAGCTAGGCAAGTTATTATACACAGTTTGGTCCACTAGATGATCAGAGAAATCAAGTGGTTCTTGTGATTAACTGTAAAAATAACTAAAAGCCTCTTGAGATTCAGCAAGGAGAGGGCTGACCGAAAGACAGCATCCTGGATGGGATGTGCTGGTGGTAGCTGTGCTTTTTGGGGTGAGTAACGTTTCACAGGACACCTCAGTAATAGCTGGAACAAGAAATTAGTGTATCATATAGTATGGGTGGAGGGATGGATGGATGGCAGGCAAATCCTTTGGGAACTTGCAAGCCCCAGTTAAGCCTGGGTATGCTAGGTCTTGTGATGCATTTCTCACGTGGAGACACTTTGAAGATATAAGAGTCTGCCCTGAAAGGGGCTACCCAGTCTCTGGCGAGGAGATGAAGTGTAGAAACTTCAGGACATGCTTTATTGTGGCAGTCACCCTTTGGTGTGAGCTTGAAAATACTACATTTGTAATGATGTGCCTTAACAACCCGATGTTATGACCCAGTGTGGGCATGTATCAATGTGTTTAATTTTATTAAATAACATCTTCAGCTGTGTAGTAAGATGCATTTCCTAATTTGCCATTTTTAAGATAGCTGTTGGTTGACTTAAGCCTGTGAATAACCTGTCTCTTCCATTCCTGTGATGCCTGCACTGGTAGCTTCATTTCTCTTTGAGCTACAGTTTTATGAGTAGAACAGATGCTTGAACTGTGAAATCAATTTATTTTTCTCTAAATATTTCAGTTATATAAATGTTGTCAGAGTGTAGATGTTGCTCTCATAATCAGCTGGATGTTGTCCGCCGCTTGATTTCAGTTCTGACACAGTATCTTCACGCTTATTTATCTTCACGTACAGCCCAACAACCACCTACCAGCCTCATCCTCCTCCCACCAGAGCTGTTCTGCTGGAAGCCTGTGCTGGATTTCCCTTTCAACACTTGGGCAACAGTTTTTGTGTTCAGATAGGAGACAGGCTGAAAAATGTCCAATTGCCATCACCTTTGAGTCTAATGAGAGGAGAATAAGCTTTTTCAATGCAGAACGTGACTTCATTTTTCTATCTCTTGCTGCAGCAGTAGCAGATGGCACTTGTGGCCCAGAATTCGCTGTCTGTTGAATAACGGTCTTGCTGAGGAAAGCTTGGGGTTTTTTTCCATGTGTAAAAATTGGATTTTTTAAATTTAAAAGCACAAGGAAATCTTACTCTTTACCTGCCTCTTGCTGGTTATTTTATTAATCATAATGATTCAATTTCTTAAAACTTTCTCTGTGATATCTTTTTTTATCATTTTGATTATTGTTTTCACCAAAAGGATTTACCGTGAGTTTAAAGAGATGTTATGCATATGCACATACGTACATACCTTGCACAAACATTTATTACCAATGAGCATTTAATGATACTTGGAGTAAAAATGATCACTTTTTATTTGTCCATTTCCACTGAACAGACCTTGATTTCCTTGTTTTGCTTAGGTTTGGGTTATGGTTTATTACATGGGCTGGGTCAGTGCCCCAGAAATGAAGGGTGAGACTGTTTGGTTTGGAAAAGCAGATCCTGGAATTCCCGACAATCT
This sequence comes from Eurypyga helias, assembly GCF_000690775.1. Classification (NCBI taxonomy): domain Eukaryota; kingdom Metazoa; phylum Chordata; class Aves; order Eurypygiformes; family Eurypygidae; genus Eurypyga; species Eurypyga helias. The sequence continues at coordinate 4,842 of NW_010274738.1, read as the reverse complement.
GGAGTTTATTTGTCTTTCCATTACATTTACGCCAACTTTTAGTGAGGACAGGAGTGAGAGTGGAAATGGACTCAGTCACAAATTCAGGGTGCTTCTGAGTTAACTTTCTGGATGGACTTTATCTCTGGTCAGGACGGTGGCCCATCCATGCATGTCTCCTTTCCTATTCAGCACCTTTGGGTAGGGGATTCTCTGTTCCGAGCGCACCCTCAGCTTCGGTGCGTGGTGGTGGAATGCCCTTCTGTCGGTGCTGAAGCGCGGTGGGGACCCCGTGGTGTTATAACTGACAACACTCAGATTTGGCAAGTCTCTTGGTTTTCACCAGAGCTGGACATGCTCAGCTCTTACTTTTTTTTGGTATAGTGATACAAATATATATATTTATATACATTTTACAACTTAATATAAAATGTAAATGATATAATGCTTATATATATTTTTTTTTCATAAAAATCAGTCCAAATACACATTTCTACAGAAACATGAAACAGGAAATGAGGAACTATTTAAGGAAAGGAGAAAGGAAGAGATAATTAAGCTTTGATTGCTTATTAGGTACATCACTGAAATACTGCATTGCTTTATTATTTACTTAAGGAAAAAATGAGTAAATAAAAGTAAAGAATAAACAGTATTTCTTCCATTAAGAAAGCTGCTGTTCTCTGTCTCGGTTAACCAAAACATGGAAGTATTTCTATAAGCATCTCACGAACAACAGTAGCATCTGTGAGTTTAGCACTATTGCAAGGTTTTTCTATTTATATTTGGGGATGGTTTGTGCTTTTTTACACAGAGCAAGACCTACTGGAAAGGGCCTAGTCAATTTGTAGAGAAAATTATTGATTTCCCCATAAGTTTAAGTGCACTGGTGTGGGAAGTATGGTCTTACACTTCCAAAGCTTTTCTCAAATGTAAACAGTGGAGGGCTTTGTCCAGCCTGTGTTTGTTTGCTCAGGACTTGGCACCCTGGAGGCACAATACTGGAGTAATAGGAACAAAATTGCTGTAAAAATAGTACAAGAACTGTAATAAGAGGACTAGCATCTAGACTTTATGCTATAAATATAAAAACTACGTAGCACTGTGATGTTCAGACACTTTCCAGAAATGATGGGTGTTAGCCCCCTGCTTTAACTGAGAGGAAACCAAAGCCAAGGAGGCTGTGGGGACTTCCTTGAATTCACCACCAGGACCATGGAAGAACCAGGCTTACAAACCGAATCTGTGCATCCCAGTCCAGTGAACTACCCTTGAAACTGCTCTGGAATAAGTAAATGATGGTGGTGATTACTGTGTTTGATCTGAGAATGTAGTGGTAACAGGTTACATATCACTACACTATCATTTTATGTAATTTTCCAAACATTTATAAATAATTCAAACTTTGTCTTGTCACATCCCCTTGTCTTTTTACATCAAAGGAGCATTTGAGACAGCGCTGACATGTTATAGCCATTAAATAAACCACAGCATTTTGAAGTGAATGACATTTGAGTACCAGACTTTGGCTTATAATGGAAAAGTAAGAGCTTTGCTAATAAATCTGGTTAGAGCACTGCTATCCTGAGGACAGTCAGAGGAGCACATTGACACTGGAAACCTTCATCATTTCAGAGAAAAACCAAACGCTGCTGTTGACAAGATGAAAGAATCTTGTTGGGTAGAGAGGCCGGGGTTCTTCACTGTGACCATTCCTCTTAAATAACATGTCATTATTTTTAATGACATCTTATCGATGTCAACTTAGGCAGAAGTGGGAACCGTGGCTTTCAGAGAAAGAAAACGGCATCCCAGACTCAAATTGAAAACAAAAGCAAACCCAAACTTCGAATTTTCTTTTATGAAAATGTAAAACTAGGGATGTTTGGAGTTAGCTTTGACCTTCAAGCACTTTTCTGAAATATGGGAACAACAGATGGTGTTGCTGAATGTTGGAAGTTGCATGAACGAACATATTTAGAGATGGACGTGGTGCAGTCAAAGCCTAGAAACACTTTGGAAGGATTCGGAAAGCAGAACTGCCCAATAAATTAAGCACCCAACATAAGCCATGACTGGACATGGCACTTTGGCAAAATCCAGCACAGTTTGTGGCTAGTGACACAGGAAAGGAAACAAACTCATTCTGTGTGAGAACACCTAAACTACTGTTGGCCTCTTTAAACTTGGAGAGTTGTGTTACGGACAGGAACGCCACCTTCCCTGGAGTGCGTGTGAAGGGGGTGATGCAAATGAAACCAACATGGAGAATCCCATTAGCAAGGGAAAATGCAATACCTCCTGTGACAGGAGATTTGGAAAGTAACATGCAATTTAAGGAGGTTTTATTCAATCGGTTACAAGGCTCACTAGTAGAGAAATGCCGTTTTCAATGACAGCTAAGAGGTGTTCAGTTTAAACTATCTGGATCTTATTAATACAGCATGATTGCTTTTTTAGGTATTGTAATAATTTTTGCAGCAAAGAAATGTAGGTAAAAGATCTGTAGGGATCATTACTTTTAATCTATTGAAATGTACAGTGCTCCACTGCCCTCTTTTGCCGTGTGCCTGGAAGGGCGGCAGCCACAGTAACAGGTTCCATAGCAGCAATAGGCACCTTTCTCTTCCAGGGCATGTACCTTTTGTAGTGGCTTGCAGGCCAGTGACAGCACAGGAGAGATCCTTTGTCAGTCTTCTCTTCTCGCTACAAAAGGAAAAATATTGTAAACATGACCTCTTCTTTTACATGCCTAAGGACCAAATATTCATCCTTCACTCCTGCAGTTTTTCCACTGAATTCTTAAATGATAATTAGAATTCCATTGCAGATGGATCTGTTCAGAAGGTATTGCTACACAAAACATCTGCTAGAGATCCTAAAGAGATGGAATTAAAAAATACACCAGAGCTTGCCCTCCACATGCATTCTGGGAACCAGTACATCCTTGTTAATACTGCCTCTGAAAGCTCTTTTGCAAAGGATAAAATCACCTTAATTGTTTATTTTCTGTCTATCGTGCTTATCTTGTGTCTTGTTCACAGGGCACACTTGAATAATTATGTTTATAGTTGTCTTTTTATTTTTCACAGTTGGCAATACCCTCTAGCAGCTTGAGAATTATTTTGGTTTTCCTACCATTTTGACACTGAAATTCATGTAGAAAAATAATAGCCTTGGGGTTATGTTGGTGTCTTACTGTCTTGGAAAGACATTTTTTTGCTTTTGCACAAGCATCATTGACAGTGGAAACACAACTCTTGGAACAGTGTTTATCTGTTAGGGTTCCTGCAAATTCAGTAAAGAAAATGCATCATGAACAAATTAATCCATCCTAAAGCAGAGTTACCTCCCGGGTAAAGTTGGCTGACGGTGTTTTTACTGCTAGCACTTTCGGGTTTCTTTTTCGCATTTTATGGGGAAACAAGCCTTTTATGCATTAATTGCTTGTACAGAAATACAGGTGGAAGCATACAGAAACATGACATAGGAAATACCTATGTTTATATGTTACATGTATCCTATTACACAATGTTGTTGGAAAATGCTAAACTGCCAGTTACAAGATCTGGGTTTACAACAGCTAGCCAAGGTTTGCTTTTAATGTGAGAAGGTAACAATCTGAGGTTGTTTAACTTTCATTTCTGTCTGTGTCAATGACAACTCATTCTTTGCCATTGAAAATATGCACTGAAGTATTTTCAATGGATGTTTCCACACACAGGCTAATAACAGCCATTGAGAAGTTGATACAGTAATGTGCCCATTACTCTATTACAATCTGGGTGTGGGGGAGTTGGAGGGAAGAAACTGAGGAGACAGCTGGGGAGGCAAAAGAGTATTGCACAGCTTGAGAGAGCTGTTTCGAGGAGGCAGCAAAGCCAGGGGAATTTAGGGTGGACCATAAGAGCATACAGGAACACTAGGACATAAGGAAATGGATACTACTCAGTCCCTTTCTCTCCCTGCTCAGATCTACATTTGGCCCAGCTCCAGTGAATTTTCAGCATCCATCTATCTATCTACCTATCTATCAATCATCTACCTACCTACCTACCTACCTACCTACCTACCTACCTACCTCCAGCAGACTCTAAGGAAACTGAAGAAGGAGCTCTGGCTGCAGCCCAGCTGAAGCTGTGGCACGGAGTATGAACAAGCAGCAGTTGTAACACAACTGTCTGACAGATGTGTGAAAGTTATCTCACACTTGGCAGATTTATGATGCCAAGAGTATTGAGGTAAAAAGAATCATAGAATTCACAGCAAATAATCCACTCCCTGGACTTTGGCTTGGCTTGGCTTGGCTTGGCTTGGCTTGGCTTCCCTTCCCTTTCTCAGGTCTACTTATCTACAGATGGTAAATCCTAACTGATGCAGTCTTTCTCAACATCTGTGAAATGCTTGGGTTCAGTTGCAAAGGTTCCTTTTTTCTTTTTCTTGTTTATTTTAGAAACAACAACAAAACACAACTTATTTCAAGCCAGAAGCCCAGCAATCTCAACTGCCCTTTCAGGGTGCTCAAAAATCTGTTTCCTACTTTCAAGCAATATTTTTTTAAGTCTTAATTTTATTTCATTTGCTGAAGATAGAATGTGTGAAGAACTGGAGCACCGTGACACAGCAGCAGTGTTGAAAACCTGTAATAGTAAGGCTTAAGTACCACCCCATGGGATAAACCTATCAAGAGCATGCTTTTGAAATGAGGCTGCAGGTTGGTGCCACTTCACAGACTTTGGTTCATATGAGAGAGGTCTCCCAGCGAGTGTGGGAGGGCTTCTCTTTGGACAGCACAGGATGCAGCCCAGGAGCCCTCCTGATGTTGTCCAACTATCACTTCACAGAATCACCGAATGGTTTGGG
>NW_010274737.1:0-1948 GCF_000690775.1 Eurypyga helias | reverse complement strand
AACCCAGGTGCAGGACCTTGAACTCACTCCACCGGTGAGCTGGAACCTGGGCCGGACAAGGCCAGGCAGTGCCAGGTTCTGCTCCTGCCCGATGCCCCCAGGGCTGCATGTTACTCTGCTGGGTTTTCATGGGCAGAGGCTCTGTCACATTTCCTTTCTGATAAGGTTGAACTGAACAAGAAACTTCTGAAACAAAAATGAAGTGCCGCTACCCTCGCTCAGTTCACGGGTTTCTCACAGAGAAGCAGCATGGGTCTTCTGCTGCGTCCCCAAAAACCACAAGAACGTGCCTTACATCTACCCCGACCAGAGATACTCCCTTTCTTAGAGCAAGAGCCACAGAGTTTCAGTACTTTCCCCCAGTGCCCAGTTGCCTTTCTTACTGCCTTACGATCCTGCCAAAAGCTGTGTTAACCGTTTGGAGGCTTGCTTCCCGATAGAAACAGAACAACCAGCTGCAGGGTCATGAATTCCCTTAAAATGCTGGCATAGTAACACCACCATGCAGGCCACAGCTCTGCTTGGAGAGCTCTGTTTTCATCCTATAAATTGTTTTTGTGCAGTCTCATCTTAATTTTGAAAGGTTTGTGTAGGTACTGGTTGCATGGCCAGGTGAGCGGCCTGGCTGCAGACAGCTCTTGTCATGCAGCTCAGGTACCTGCCCTTGGCACCTGCGAACAGGACAGCAGAGACACGTACTGCTCGCTGGTCGTCCCTCCTAGCAGTGGACACAGAAGTGCTGAAAACATGGGAACGGGGTAATCAGGAGCTGTTCCTAAATCATCTGTTTCCTTAATTCAACTATTGCATCTTTAAAAGGATTCTACAAATCATAGTGATCTAAACGTCACATTGAAATAGTTTACAAAGGAAGGAGAAACTTGCAAAAGGATGCACTTTACCGGGATGCATCATATCTGTCCATCCCTGCGTATCTCACACAAAGGAGTAGATTGAGGGCAGGCCAAAAAAGAGAATTCTCCTCTACCAATCCAGCACCTCCAGCGCACATGCGGTGATATCACCACCTTTTACACAGAACAATCTATTAACGGTGATTTTATTAGGGACGAGCTTGCTGTGCATTCACCTGGTGCTGCACTTCTATGCATGGAGTTCTTGCTGAGTGCTTCTTCGTTCTAGACCATCAGGAAATCAAAAAGGCGAGTGCGACATTAATCCCAAGAAACAGACTTGAAGAATGTGAAGACTATTTAGAAAGTAGGGAGAAGACATGAGGGATTTGGTCCCTCCTGTATGCGTTAACTCCCACCCAGAAAATTACAGGAAGTACTACAAGTGTTGTAAGAAGAAATCTTAAGTTTAAAATAAAGACATGTATTTTAATAAATAGAAAAATAATGCCTCAAGGCACACTAAGGCTACTAGTAATGTGGCAAAAGTAAATGTAACATTTTCTTGTGGATAAATTCCTACCAATTGCACGCTGTGATTTGTTACCCTTTCCCACAAAGCATGTGAGCTTGCCAAGGAGAAAAAACAAACGGGAGCCGACCCGGGACCAACGTTTTTCTGCTCCAAAACGTGTCTCCTTCGTTCCTGTTCCAGGCCTCACATGGCATTTGCTCCGTGACACGCGTAGCGACACCCGCTTGCGACGGCTCATTGGACTGTGCCGCTTTCCTCCCACAGCACAAACCGCTTGCTGCAGAGGTCAGGTGCTCGTTAAACAGTTACTGCGCCGTAAGCAACTACCGTGCCTCTCAGCCTCGGTAACTCCGCAGCGGAGCCATGCTGGTGGGATGATGAGGCTCCTCGGGCCCTGCTCCCCGCTGTTCCGGGAGTTCTGGGAGCCAGAACTGGGCCAGTCCGTCGGCATTAGCGCTTGTTTCTCGCCCGGCATTCCAAGAACATTCAGTTCCCTCTGGGTTTCCCAGCAGCACCTACATTCCAAAGGACGGGTACCCATGTTCGGGGTACCACGGTG
>NW_010274736.1:0-2002 GCF_000690775.1 Eurypyga helias | reverse complement strand
AGCCCTCCGATCATCTTCATGGCCCAAAGCATGCATTGATGATTTTGTACGCTGAGCTCAGTTATATTTCTGCTGAAATTTAATGGGATTAAAGGTACTGAGGAAGAAAAAATTATAATTAATATAAATGCTTTGTATGAATTGCATGATTCTTCAGGTTTTTTTATTCCTGTGAATAAACACCAATATATTGAGGGAGTGTGATGCAAATTAGTTAAGTTTAAGATAAAAGAATTATGTAAACTGAATTATGTTTGAAATACCATGAATGTGTTGGGTTCTATATAAGCAATATTGGGTATAGTGACATGTCTCAGAGAAGTCAGGTCTGCTGCCTTCTGTGGTGCGAAGAAAGTGAAAAGACAATAATACAGGTGATTGTGGCACAAGAGTCTCCAACAAACATATCCCACAGACAGCACACAAATATAGTAGGAACAAAGGGAGAAGACAGCAGATAAAGGGACTGATCTTGAATGTAATTTTTGTTTTGTTTTACTAGAGTTTTGGGTGATTAATGAGGAGAGAGTGAACCCCAGCACTAACACAGACAGGCAGGAGCTATAACAGCACAGATGCTAAGAATCTCTGACTATATTTATCCACCAGCCCTTCTTGTTGTGGCAAGGTTTTGAGGGAGATGTGCTGTCTTTTACTGAGTTGATGAAAGTCTCGACAGTCAGCATGACAATGGTGAAGACTGCATAAAGTTTACAGAAAGTAACAGAACTCATTCTCAGAGCAAAGGCAGAATGGCCAGGAAGGCATCTCAGTGGAAATGAGTCAGGTCTACAATTTTGCAGGGTAGAAAGTTGGACAGAAACTTACATCACTTCTGTGAACAAAGCGGGTTATGCTGCAATGCTTTTATAGCTACCTGCTAAAACCTTTGGAATAGTTGTCTGCTACAGTGCAGTTTGTATCAGCAAAGTGATTCTTGTAACAGTTAAACAGTCTACACTCTGTGAGCTGGCACAGGCAGGATCCAAGAGCAACCACAAAACCACAGATGAAAATGAACACATTTATTTTCATTACCTTGCTGTGCTGATTTTAGTCAGGAAAGAGTTAACTTTCTTCACAGTGCCTGGTATGAAGCTAGGTTTCTGAATTTACCCTGAGAAAAGTACTGATAAGGTGTCTTGTTAGCTGGTGCTGGGGAGTGCTTGCACCAAATTCAAGGTCTCTCAGATTCTGATACTGCAGTTGCGTTCCCATCTTTCTCACTACAGGCAGTGTGGGGGGACACACAGTTCAGACAGCTGACCCAAACTGACCAAAGGAGGATTTCATTCCATAGTACATCATGCTTGGTACATAAGCAGGGAGTGGGCTCAGGAAGCCATTACACTTTTACAATTTCACTTTTACACTTTCACTCTCGAACACTCTCTCTAACTCCTTTGTTAGCTGCTTTGCTAACTCCTTTGCTGGCTCGTTCATGGGTGTGTTGGTGGATCTGTTAGATTTCCAGGTCGTGCTGTCACTGATAGGGTTTGCTCAGACTCTACTGTGATCGCACTCGGGCTCTCTGGCTCTGACTCTTACTTCTCGGGACCTGGATGTGCATTGGACAGCAGGTGGTGAGCAATTGTATAATCTTGTATCATATGGTTTATTTTCTATTATTTTAATTACTTATTAGTAGTAGTATTTGTATATATTCATTTATGTGTATGTATACTATTCATTTATATTCAGTTAGTAAATAGTTGTGCTGGTTTCATGAAGGGATGAGCTGCTCCCCTGTGACTGGCCCACAGGATCTTGTTTCATGCCATGATACATCAAGCTCAGTGGTCAGTTTGCAAGGTGCAGGGTGGAGTTTGCAAAGCTCAGGGTTTTGCAAGTGACATTGAAAAACTGACCCGGAAGTGGTGGGGTGGGGCTAGGAAATACCTGGCTGTGGGCTCTGCCACTGTTCACTTGGTGGTGGACCATTAGCAGAGGAGTGTCTTTGTCAGGCAAAATTGACCAGTGAAGGGGTGGTTGGAAGTTTCTT
>NW_010274735.1:0-378 GCF_000690775.1 Eurypyga helias | reverse complement strand
CGCTAAGGTGGACTGTCAGAAAGTATTAAAGCCAATGCAAAATCAGAATCCTACTGTAACAGAAATTATGAAGGCGTGTCAAAACATTGTCTCCCAGACCCATAATACAGCTTTACTAGCTGAAGCCTTCACTGCGCTAAAGGTACAACAAGGTTCTTGTTTCGCCTGTGGAAAGCCAGGCCACTATAAGAACTGCCCACGAGCTCCTAAAGATAGCTAGCCACCTGGGGTATGCCTCCGATGTAGAAAGGGACGACACTATGCTAATCAGTGCCACTCCAAATTTGGCAAGGAGGGGCGTCCCTTGCAATGCTCGGGAAAGCAGAATCACAGCGTGCCATGGCACAAATGAGCCCCGTGGATCCTGCAGCGATGCAG
>NW_010274734.1:2015-2317 GCF_000690775.1 Eurypyga helias | reverse complement strand
CCCCACAGCGGGGCCGGTAGCTGAAAGCGGGCCCTGGGCGATGGGTGACGGGTGTCCCGGGAGCTGGAATGGGACCCGGTGTTGGCTTCGGCTCAACCCCACCAGCCGCCCACGTCCCCATCGTACGCGCCGGAATGGGCACCACGGAGAAGGTGGGGAATTTATCCTCGAAAATAGGCGTCGGGTCGTTATTTTCTAGACATACGGATATTTTTTAAATCTGCTGTTGGCAGGGAAAATATTTTCAAGGTTGGGAGGGGCTTGGGGGGGGGGATAAAAAAAGGGGGAGGGAAGGGGCGGGG
>NW_010274734.1:1085-1945 GCF_000690775.1 Eurypyga helias | reverse complement strand
GACCCAAATTTCCCCGCCGTGGGAGCGCCCCGCGTGTCGCAGTCGGCCGAGGTGCCGTTACGTTCCCTGCGCGGACCTTCAGGTCTGGGAATTCCAGGGAATTTGATGAGACCCTTACAAATACAGAAATTGCCCGTGAGTTTTCTGCCGATTTCCCTGTTTGAACCCCGCGGTGGGTTTATTCTGTCTGTCTCCGGAGTTCCTACAAGACGATCTCATCCTTAAAAACGAAGAACGATGTCGATATGCTTTTTGCGATCCCTTGTTTTCCTCCTTTTTTTGCCCCCTCTACCATCTCATTTAACAAGGGGGAAATCAGAAGGGATTAAAAGACATAGAATCGGGGGGAAAACCCAACAGGGTTAAAATATCCGGCGCTTGTTCGCACCCACAGACCCGATGTGGCGAGAAATGTTATTTTTCAGGTTTCTGGCATGATCGGTGTTTTAGAAAAGACAGGAATAAATCTCCTGGTCAGTATGATTTACCCGGATTAGAATAATTCTATATTGCGTATTTGGGTCTAAATTCCCGACCAGTGGAACCTCGGGATGCTGCGGTTCCCCCTGCTCGGCGCAGGTATTCAACCGCTCGCTGCGGGTTTGCGGGGTCGTTTTCCCGTTTCAAAGCCGATCCCGTAAGGGCGCGTTTGGGAAAGGGTGACGCGGGCTTTGCTGCCTGCAGCTCCCGGCTTATCCCGGCGACAGCCGAAGGAGGAAGGATGTATCTTTGTAGAACAACGCCTTGTAGATGCCCACGTCTAACCGTGCGGTTTCGCTCCTCGGCACGTCCGGCCCCGCTGATGCCGCTTTAGCTCCCCGGGTGCGGGATGCCGGTGCTCCGTGTCTGGGAGATGTTCC
>NW_010274734.1:0-949 GCF_000690775.1 Eurypyga helias | reverse complement strand
TGGCACGGGACCCGCTCGCCCATAGGGTTCCTGGGGGGGATTTGCCGCCTTGGGATCTGATTAAAGGTGCAGCAGGTTGAGCCGGATATCCCGGAGCACCCGCCGGTGGGTCAGCATCGCCCGGGTGGATTGGGGTCTCCAGCCTCGGCCCCCCTCGCTCCCACGACCCCCATGCTGCAGCAGGGTTTAGGCTGAACGTCTTGGGTGCGTTACAGTGCATGTGGCAAAAAATCAGGGTCTGGGAAACCTCCACACTCGGGGTGGGGGGGGAAAAGTCTGCGGGAGGGAGTGACCTGTCCTCGGAGGGTCCCAATCTCGGGATCCCCTGACCCGCAGCCTCGGGACTGCGACTGGAAGCCTCTGGAAGGCCGAGGAAGGACGGAGGGTTTCAGATTTGCTCTCGCTCTACCTACAGCCGTGTAATGGGCAGGTTGTAGTAATTCCGGAATGCCGGTTTTCCTGCAGCCAGATGCAATTCCCGTACGCGCTGCCGTGTGTTTCTCTCTCTGCGGAGAGGGAAATGTGCCGAGTCTTGGGTATTTTCCTCTCCCTGTTCACAGCGCAGACACAGATGCTGTAGATGGTCTAGATTTTACCCGTGGCCTCTATTTAACTGTGAAGTCATTTCTTTGCCTTGGAAGGCTTTTTTTTGGGGTTTTTTAATTTTTTGGGGGCAAGCGTTGTGAGCACAGCTGGGATTTCTGTTCTGCTCCTCTGCACTCCCCAATCCCGGGATCGGGAAGCCGGGGAAATGGTTTTCTAGCAGAGGGATTTGCTGCGGCTGGCGGGAGCCCAGGTGACGCTCAGGGACAGCGCCGACGGCAGAGCAGGACTTTTGGGGGTGTGGGGGGGTGTCCTTTTGTGTGCCCCATCCTTCGGGAGCGGGGTCTGTGCCTCAGGGGTGGTGGAGTTGGGGTGAAGGGGACACATCCTGGGGGCAATCGTGGGT
>NW_010274733.1:255-738 GCF_000690775.1 Eurypyga helias | reverse complement strand
GGCCCCCGTCTCGCGGACGGGCTCCATCTTCATGTAGAGCCCGGCCTGCTGGGCGCAGGTGACGTGGAAGGCGGTGTAGCAGTTGGCCTTGTGGCACTGGATGCAGGCCCCGGAGCCGCGCTGCTTGCAGATGTAGCAGGTCAGCTTCCAGCGCGCGGGCGGGATGTGCTCGATGCTGTCGATGGGCTCCAGGAAGACGGTGTTGGCGAAGCACACCTCGGGGATCCAGAGGGCACACACCACGTGTGCCCAGCGCCCGTCGTCCGTCTGCTTGAAGGCGCCCCCCTTGTTGGGGCAGAGGGCGCAGTCCACGGCCCGCGAGGGCGACTGCAGGCAGCGCCGGCAGAGCCACTGCCCCTCCGGGATGTAGGGCACGCCGTAGCACTCCTGGTGCACGGCCAGGTTGCACATGTCGCAGAAGAGGATGACGTTGCTGTTCTGGCACTCCCCGTCGTTGCAGATGCAGCACACGGCGTCCTCGTC
>NW_010274733.1:0-211 GCF_000690775.1 Eurypyga helias | reverse complement strand
CCAGCCGGTCCATCAGGTACTCGAAGATCTCCTGGGGAATGGGGCTCACGCCCTCTGTCTTCCGCCGCTCGTTCATGATGTCCAGCCAGATGTAGTCTTCCTCGTCCATGTCGTACTCCACCTCCTCGTCCAGCTCCTCGGCCGACTTCTCGATGTACCTGGAAGGGCAGCGCGGCGGTGAGGGCACGGCCGGCGGGCTCTCGGGGCTGCT
>NW_010274732.1:424-5597 GCF_000690775.1 Eurypyga helias | reverse complement strand
TCCCCTGCCTCGCGGGGGGACCGTCTGTGCTTGCTGCTGCCGGAACAAACCGGCGCTTGAACCCTGGGGTTGAGAGTCACGTTAACACACCGGGCAATGGGGACCTGCTTCCAGCAGAACTCAACTCCCGCAGGATGACTGCAAGGGAAGGGAGTCCCTGTATCCTTCCCCCCCTTTGTCATGAGCGCTTGAAGTAGAGTTAAACGCTGCACCGAGCCCCGGATACTTTTGAGCAGGCTTAATAGGATTAAAACTAGATGTGTCCTAACATTGGAGGATTAAGACAGGTACTTCCCACAGCTGGTCCTAAGCAGTTTTCTTCCTGAACTTTAATTCTAAAAAAAATTACACTCCATTGTCACTGTTGCCTCTGAGACCTGACAGACAGCAACATGCCTCTCTTTCATTTCAGCTCCCAATGAGGATATACTTGTTAAAGGAAAGCAGTCCATCAAGAGTCAACTTTTAGGAAATCAGAACTCAGAAAGTGAGATTCTCTTAGAAGGTGACGACGACATCATGTCATTCATGGAGGAAAGAGAAGTGGAGAACGTAACGGGTAACATCAGCTATCTAATTTTCTCCTCAGCTTCTTTACTCTTTCATTTCTGATATCCCCTACTCTGCAGTGGCTCATGTTTTGGGATATGCACTAATAAATTCTTTCCCCTCTCATAACTGAGTCATTAAGATCATTTTCTGTGCACCTCAGATGGGGTTTACTTGAGCGGAGTTGTGCATTTTCTTTCTCTGGCTTTTATAACCTACTTGCTTTCACAGTACATGTCTGTGTTCTAGGAAACCTTCCTGAGAGCAAGTAGGTCTACCTTGACAAGGGCTTGCTTTCTTTCCTTTTGACCTCATTCCACTCCTCAAGTCATAACACCTAATGGACAATTAGGCAAGCTGTCTGTAATTAAAGGCTTTGGAAAGCATTATTTTTTTTTCCTGTTTTTTTAGTTGGGTTTGAAGGATCTGTACACTCAGTGGATTTAACTCTTTAAGTCCCTTGTCATTCCTCCGTTGAAATCCCTTTTCCACAGACCACAGTCTTACTAGATGTCACTTCTTTTTTTCTAAAGAAGGAACAGTACTTTTGATCTTCAAACTTAATTTTACTCAGTCACATGTCACCTTTATGGATATTGCAATCTGAGTGGAGTGGGTCCATGTCTGTACAGTTAAAAAAGTAAAAAACAGCGTAACCTCCTCAGTTCAGGGACTGGGAGCGTCTCCATTGTCAGTTGAGGAACGGTTGGTTTTACAGGGAAAATGCAAACTTCTCTGTGTTCTGCTTTCTCAACTGGTATCCCATGTACGTTTACTTTAAAGAAAAATACAATTTCTTGGATAATTCTGGTCCCCTGAGAAGCTAGCAATGTAATCTTACATTGATATCTATCATACATATGATAATTCAGTGAAATTACTGGGACTGATCATTTATTGGCAGTTTGCTTATCCCTGAACTGCATTCTGCTTTTTTGGGGATTTTTTTTAAAGCAAAATTAAAAATGCAGCATAATGAAAGAAGAAAACCTGTGTGGGAAGAGTGAAGTAAAATAATGGGAGAATAACGCAATGGCATTTTCTGTATGCAAATATTTTTTTTTTCCCTTCCCTTTCTACCAGGAGCTTCCTTCTCAACAGCCTTTTCTGTGTTTCCTTCTCTTTTATTATTCACTCATTGGTTCGAGTAATACATTCATACTGTAATAGAGGTGAAAGGGGAGTTTAATTATATAATCTTGACAATGGCAATAGGATTAAGAAGTAATCCTCACTAATAAAGTGGTGTGGGTTAGAAATGAAGTGGAAATTGTCAGGGGTCTTCTACAGGACCTGGACTGCCCCTGCTTCTGCAGCTGTCTGCTTGCCCTGTAATTGAATGTCTGCGAGTGATTGAAAAAATGTTATTTCTCCTCTGGATTACATGCTAATGTACAGAGGGCAAAGGGAGACAGCAAAAGAACACATAGCTGCTTATTTCATCCATTTGTGGGAGTGAGCTTTGGGAAATCATGGCAGTTCCGCAGCTATCTCATGCCCATCTGCAAACACAATGTATCTGTACATTGGGAATAGAGGGCAAAGCTGCTCTGATCTCAGCAGAGCATCTCTTCTTTTGTCCTAGTGGCACACATTGAGATTGATGCGAGATTAAGGACCATCACCCTCCTAACAATCGATGGAAATGACAATTCATCTGAATTTTTTGTCAGTTATTCTCACGTTGATTACCTGAACGTGTGTACCTCATTTATAGATGCTTTATTAAAACAAAATTGTCTATGTCACTTTGGTATCTTCCACTGTTTTACCAGAGGCAGATAATACTGCAGCCAAGTAACTTCATTTCCTTACCTCTTAATCAGTCGGATGACAAACATAATCTGTTTTCTTTCTGGATGTGTTAGTTAATATAATAGGTTCTGCATTGTCAGACCTATGCTGAACCTATTGTTTTCAGTAGTAGTCTGATTTGTCCCTGTGATAAGCCCTGTGGAGATGTGATTATTCCAATAAAAATTCATTCAGTTGGAAACCAACCCTCCAGCTGTTTACTCCCACAGTCCCTGAGCTACACTAACACTGTATGGAATCCTAGAACAATATTTAATGTGGAATCAAAAGCATCTTTAAAACATTTTACTTTAGGCTCTGTAACATGGTGTAACCTTAACAATAGATTTCTAGCATTCATGAGGGAACACTTTACAGTTGGACAACTTTGAGCCTTGACTGCTCTGTTCAGCTTTGTGGAAAGCTACTGAAACTCTCTGACACCTAAAGAACACGTCTGACAGTAACGTCTCAAGTGTTCACGTGTGCACTCTCTATCCCATGTAACAGAAGGTGTGCAACTCTCGAAGTTTCTCGAAACTAAAATGCATCTGAGTAAAAACTGTATCCTGCCATGCTAAGGCCAGCTCTGGCACGTATAGTGTATGCATCAGTTTGCAATTGTAGCTGCTTCGATGTTCAGCAGCACGGAGACACTGCAAATCTATTACACATGTTCTTTTCTGGGATAAAGAGAGATTTGCTTTTTAAAGACGAGCTATGCTCTTCATTTTATTTCTGTTAGTGTTCTAGGCCTGAAAAGCAAAAAACTCGCACTCGCCCTCTTCTCTGATCCGAATATTGTTGATGCTTTCCCTCTCTGGCAGGTCCGGTTTCCCTAAGCACACCAGCCCAGCTTGTGGCACTTCTTTCCATCACTCTTTCTGAGCTCTACTTTGAGGTGGATGAAGAAGATCCCAGTTTTAAGAAAATCGACCCTAAGGTAAGAGATCATTGACCCTGAGCTCTGAGAGATGATGACAAATTACCCAAGACCTTTAATTCTTCATTGGACTTCCTTTACCTCTATTGGTCTGCAGTATTCCTGCTTTAATAAGTTTGTGACCGACCATATATGTTACTGAACTTCACGTAGGTGATACCTCCTTTCCTTCTCCTTTTTCTCCCCCTCACACAATTCGACCCTACTTGAATGTTAATTAGCTTGCTGCCAATAAAGCTCCAGGGAGGCATCTTAAATAAAGACATCTTGAATCACAGGCCCGTGTGAATACTGGGAAGTTCAACAAGACTTTTAGCCCAAATGCTTTCTTTTTACTTTCCTATTTTTATATAATGCCAGTACAACACAGTGCTAAACTTCCTACACTCATAAGTTTTCAGTGTTTCTGTATGGTATTATTCTGTAACAGATTTTACAAGGTCTGTTACTATTTATTGTGCCGAAAGAGAAAACTTAATTGCCCTCTTAAAATGTGTTTCTGAACTGACTTGGTAATCTCCACAAACTTCATTCGCTCCAAGTTACTTGATTACTAGTATTTTGTTTAAAATTAGCAGCCTTCATTAAAATGCCTGTTTCAAAGGCAGTCTGCTGCGTGATTAGCTTAATAAGGTTGCACTTGTATGTTTTCTACAGTATTACAGCAACATTTCAAAAGTATGTCACTATTGGTAAATATTCTCACATCCCAAATTAAGCACAGCGATGGCTCCTAGTTTTTTAAATAGCTGATTAATATTACACAAGGTAATAATTTATTTGTGAAGGGTAAGAAAGTCACTGGCAGAAGTAGTGAGTCTCTGCTTGTCTGTAGAGAATACCTTGTGTGTTAAGCGCCAGCTCAGTTCTTTGTTCCTGTTGAGTAAATTGCTCTTGTCCGTATTAAAAATGGCATCCGTGGGTCTGAAAGCTGGGATTATCAAATACTATCTAGGAATAAATTTATTTGGAAAAAACAATGCTCTCAAATTCTTAGGAGTAGAATTTAATATAAGTGATTAACCAGAATTGTGATTCTTATGTGATATCAGAAATGAGGCTTTTCTTTTGGTCCTGAAGTATTTTTGAAATATTTCTGAAATTACTTCAAGTATGAGATAGCTCTTACAAATTTGACATGCTTACTCCTTCTCTGGTGTTTTTTTAAACATTTAATGCTAAGAAAGATATAATATAAAATGTAAAGACAGTTTGATATGGTACTATATTGCATTTTTCATCTAAAAATTTTCTGCTCTGTATTGCATTAGCATGAGAAAAGTCTTACAGAACTGCATTTTTGTTCACGTAGGATGTTTGAGTACAGATACTAATTCTTACCATTCCTGTTAGCGTATTTTATGGGGACAGTGACATACAACATATATTCAGCTTGCTTTCTTTTCTCCTGATTTTGCGTATTCGGTAGCGGTGGCCGTTCTGGTTTGATCTGACTGTATCTTTAATGCTGTCTCTGAGGGATTTTATTTGGGTTCCTATAAAGGAGAAGTTGGTTACATGAAGTACAGGCTACACCTCTTTCCTTCTACTTGTACATGCTAATTTAATTGGGCGTCCCAAAGGGGAAAAAAAAAAAAAAAAAGACCTTTTGTAACGTCTTGTGTGTATGGAGGGAGGCTAAAAATCAAAACTGAGTATTTTTATCTTGAAAACCAGCTAGGCTTTCTTTCAAGCACTAACGCCTCCCTGCCCCACCCTCTGCTTGTTACGGTACCTCGGTAGCCGTGTAGCGCTGCTGTAGGAAATGCCCCTTGGAAAAAAGAATAACCTCACGGCTGTAGCTCAGGCGGCCTGCTTAATTAATGAGGCTTAGTCCCTTTGATAAATTTAAGTTCCTCGTATATTCGTCTAAACTACCGAAAAAGC
>NW_010274732.1:0-210 GCF_000690775.1 Eurypyga helias | reverse complement strand
ACCCCCTGCCGTAGAGATAGCATCGGCAGCGATAAGGTCGGAGTTAGGCTCCTACTCCGGGCCGGTTTGGGAAGGACAAGGGCAGCCCCGCGGGCTAACCCCCCTCTGCCAGGTGAGCGCGGGCAGAGCAGGGCAGGGCGCTGGGATGACTCTGCAGGGAGCCTCTGCGCCAACCGGGCTGCACTCCCCGCGCTGCCAGCGGCGGGGGGG
>NW_010274731.1:45836-46157 GCF_000690775.1 Eurypyga helias | reverse complement strand
AATATATTAATATTATTATTAATTATTATTCTATTCTATGATTATCCTACCCGTAAAGTCCCTGAAATAGGATTAATCAAGGATAGTCCAGCTTGACAGTGTCTGACCTCAATGGAGAATCTGTCCCAGTCTCTTTGGACCCATAGTACCAGAGTTTTGGGTGCTTGCTACCATGTCACGGCAATGTGACTGATGGTTCGCTGTAGTCTGCCAGTGGGCATTGTCTAAGATCAGCACAACTGGTGTGTCCTGCTCTGTCTGTGGTGGCCCAGTCCCAGCACTGTGCTCTTTCTCCTCCAAAACATAGCATCTTCACAGACC
>NW_010274731.1:41329-45822 GCF_000690775.1 Eurypyga helias | reverse complement strand
TCCACCCAAGTCCAGTCCTTTCTATGATAAGCTCTGTGGCATCACATTTCCGTTCTTCATTTCTCCTCTTTGGAAGCTTTTCTGGTATCTCCCTGCTTTGATAGCAAAAAAACACCTTCTCCTCCTTAATGTTCATTTGATTGTCATGTGACAGCAAAGTCCTACAGTTTCAATAGCACTCTCTTCACCTGGAGTTCATCCCCTTCTGTTTATATTCTGGAGTCACAATCCCTCACAGCCTTTGCTGTGATTGTCTGAACAAGCCGAGCTCTGGAGTCCCACTTGGGTAACAGACTCTCCATCCCTCACCTCTTGGGCGGTGACATTCCTCTTGTGCTTCAACTGCACTTTTAGCCTTGTATTCAGCACAGACTTCTCCAGCATGCTCCCTCTTTTTATGGCAAAACCATCATTTACAGTAATTTTAAAGTATAAGTTCCCAATGCTTCTTTGAAGAATCTTACCAATTACTTCTTTCCAAATCAATACTCCTCTTTTCAACACTATGACCATCCCATCTCTTCTAGCCAGACCCACTAACTACTGTCCTGTCTAGGCTGCCTTCATCAGCTGGTAAGGTCAGAAGAAGCAGCAGATTCCAGCACCAGATTAAAACACACCTGCAAACTCTTGCCCACACTAGTCAGTGGTGTTAGGTTTCAGTGTCTCTAGAGCATCTCCCATGACTGCAGTCACTAACAAGACAGAAAACCACCACATGTGTCCCCAGGCAAATCACACATAGTGGTGCACACACCAGCAGGAGACCCTCTCCAATCACCTAGTGTTGGGAGGAAGGTTGGAGGAGCCAGAGAGATCCTTTCCTTGTGCCGAGACAGATAGCAGTGTCTTGTCAACATTACAGAACTGAACTGATGCTAACAATAGTCTTCAGCAGCAGGCTGTTTGGAGCCAGGTCTGAAAACAGCCTCATTGCAAGTGTGGCCTATACAGGAACAGCTCCAAGAATGATTCAGAATGAGAGTTTGCATGATCCTGCCCCCATTCCCATAGAAAACCAGTTTTCACACAACTTAGGTGGGCCATTACTGTAACTCATGTCCAGCAGCTGCTCCACTTCTTGTATCAGATAAAGTACCAAGGACTCGTGTCCAGGACTTGCTAACAAGCAAAATGTGGAGCATGTGCGAGCGGGAAAGAAGAGAAATGCTTTGGATTTGCTGCAAATTCCAGCGGGCTTTGTGGAGGCAGGAAAGTCTTTCCTGAATTTATTTCTGTCTTTCCATTCATTGCAAGGGGGAAAATGGCATTGTAATTTCTAACCAAGATTTCACTATACTATTGCCTCTTACTGATTTACCATCCTCAAATCCCAGTGGAAGTGCCTTAGCTGGTCTGGGCCAACTTTTACTTTGGCAGTTCAGGAGGAAAAATCACAAATGTCTGTGAAAGTCACCAAAATATTCCCTAAGTTTTCATCACTTGAATGAATAAAAGAATAAAAAGCAGAACAGAGAAGGGGGAGGGCTGGAAGGGGTGCAGAGAGCAAACAAACACCATTTAGAAAAGCATGCTGTTATTCCTGGAAGTTGGTTTGTGGAAACACAACTTACAATGCCTATGAAAAGTTTGGCTATCCATACCATTCCCATTTGGAGCTGGTAACCACAATGGCAAGCTCTCCTTTTGTGTACAATTACATAGCATGATCTCCAAACCCAAACAGCTTCACTCACCCCAAAGAGCTGGATTTCCATCTACATTGCTTGGGTAAATGAGCTGCATTTTACACAATGGATAAAATATAAGTAAGGCCAGCACAGAAATCTGCCTTTAACTTGTTTCCCCTTCCCTCTTTTTGAAAAAGCAAAATATTTTTTAGTTTGTTTTCTAGAAACTTTTCTAGAAACCATAAAGGAGTTCCTGCTGGTGACACAGAAAGATTTGGAGAGAGGAAAGTCAAAGAGCAACCACTGAGAAATAGACCTTTTTTTACTATGGTCTCAAAGAAGGTAGCTTTAAAATTGTATTCCTCACAAAAAAAAAGTAATATTGGGGTGACATGGGAAATGCCTACTGGTTTTTGTGATTAAACAACCCAGTGATTCTTAGCAGAGGACTACCTTTCCTGTGCCCCAAGACAGGCAAAAGAGCTTGGGTGATGTCCAAACCTCTGTGCATCCTCCAATTCTCTGGAAGCATCAGCACTGACACTGGGACTCCTTCTGTCTTGATCCCACTTCCAGTCAAGTGATAGATGGTGCTGTCAAGGTCTAGTCCCTCCTCCAAAAGTTTCTGTTGGATGGGATCATGCAACCAGCATGGAGAAGCAGATGGGTAGTGAACTCCAATTTCCTAAACTTCAGGGCTGTCTCCCCCTTCCTGTGGCCACACCCTGGTTTCACTCCCTCGGGGACCGAGAGATCAAAGGGAGATAACAGAACTTCAACTGTCCTGCACTGGGTGTTGTGTCCACCTTTATCTGTAACTGCTATCTCTGGAATGTCACATTTGATCAATCCAGAAATTTAAAGGATGCTCCAGTCCCTCAAGAAGAAAATCACTTTGATTTGGGTGCAAATTAAATACCAGAAAAGGTCTGTTTCTTCTAGGAGGAGAATTCCCTTGATTACCTTCTCTGGACAAGCAGGGAAGTGGGGTATGGCCCTGGGGTACCAGCCAACAAGATTTGTCTTTACCTCCTAACATGGCCTAACAGTCTGAAACAAATTAAAAGGGGTTTGAGCTCATATGTGCCTGTTTTCCCCATTATCTGTGTCCCTTTCCTATTCACGGGGGGAGGAAAAATATCTACCTGAATAACCTTTGCTGATAAACGACACAGGGAGACAAGCTCAGCACCTGCCCTGCCCAGTGGGTGAGTAGAGATGGTCTTGCGGGGAAGGGGTTGCTCTGGGGCTTTGCTCAGCCCTCACTGCCTGGGGCACACCAGGAAAGTATGCAGTGAGGATTTATATACCCTGGGAGACCTCACTCCTTTGGACTGCACAGCCTGAACAAGCAGCCAGATTCTCCTGGATTCAGGAGGTCTCAACCCTCATCACCCTCAGCTGCACTCACATCCAAGTCATTAGCCTGTGCTTCGATGCAGGGAGCAGCGAGGGGCTGCGCTCTGCTCTCCAATTGCTCCTTTATTGTTCTGAGCGCCCAGTCTGAGCCCATCGCAAAGCCGGGGCCCAGCTGCTGCTGGGGAGTAGTGATCCCCAGATCTGCAGCATGAGCACAGCACAACGGGTGCAGAGCAGCCTTGACGTGGCACATTGCTTCCTGCAGCATTTACTCAATAAAGAGCCATTTAAGATAAATGCCGGAACATTCATGTTCCTCAACTCAGACTTATATTATTTAGGGACTCTGCAAAGCAAATAAAATGCCTATTACAAAATAACTATTTAGAGAAAATACTGCAGAAAGATGTAGAGAGAACTGTGTGTTTTAACATGGTCTGTTTACAGTGCATCATTGCTGGTCTGTCTAAAACTGTGCTGTAACACAGCAAAAATGCATCTGCATTCCTTCAGTGCAAAAATACTCATGAACAGACATTACAACAGTATCACAGCTATTTTCCTTTCTCCGTGGCTTTTTATTGTGGTGTTGTTGTTTTGGTTTTGTTTGCTTTTTGGTGCTTTCCCAGCTTCTAGAAGATTGACCTAGTATATACTTGGCCCAGGCTAATAGTATTAGTCAGATCACTAGTAATTATTTCTGCTGCTGAAGTGCTAGGAGGCTAGTAGCAAGGGTGGAGATCATCAGTGCCTTCGTAGCACTGTAGCCTGGAGATGCTGGCTTTATGGTGCTACAAGTAAACAGCGAGCACTGACCCCGGTTATTCCTCCTCCAGCACAGCTCATCCCTCCCTGGAGTGGCAGTCTGGAGCTGGGACACACTGTGGCTCTCCCACTGAGTCCCAGACTCACTGCCAGACTCTCTTCGACAACTGGCACCAGAATGAGAAAGAGGAAGAAGACAAACTCTGCCCTCAGAGATCTGCCTTGAATAGATGAATGAGGAGAAACACCTGTCAGCAGATGTAAGTTCAAGTGTGCAAAGGAATCAGCCAAATTCTGTAAAAGCCTCTACAAGAGAGTTTTGCCTTTGGGTCATTTGCCAGGCTGGATAAAGTAGATGGTGATAAGAGGCAGGGAAAGTCTGCTAAAATGACTTGGTTAAGACAGCTCCCCAGACACAGACATCTCCACATCCTCCTCCACCTCCACCTCCATCTCCACCTCCACCTGCATGGAAAGATGTGCAGGTGGTCAGGCAGATTAACTCTGTCTCTTGATTTTAGACAGCCTGGGGGCTGCAATGGGAGAGCCTAGAGAATTGTAGGCTTCTCACCTGTTTCTAGATATGAAGCTGTTCAGACAAGTGGTCCAGAGGAGGCCATGAAGATGCTTTGAGGGCTGGAGCACCTCTGCTATGAAGAAAAGCTGGGAAGGTTGGGCTTGTTCAGCCTGGAGAAGAGAAGGCTCCAGGGAGACCTTATAGCCCCTTCCAGTGTCTGA
>NW_010274731.1:0-41155 GCF_000690775.1 Eurypyga helias | reverse complement strand
TAAGTGTTCAAGGCCAGGCTGGATGAGGCTTTGAGCAACCTGGTCTAGTGGAAGGTGTCCCTGCCCATGGCAGGGGAGTGGAACTAGATGATCTTTAAGGACCCTTTAACTAGGATCTTTAAGGGGGATCTTATTAATGCTTATCAATATCTAAAGGGTGGGTGTCAGGAAGATGGGGCCAGGCTCTTCTCAGTGGTGTCCAATGACAGGACTAGGGGCAACGGCCATAAACTGGAAAACAGAAGGTTCAACCTGAACATGAGGAAACACTTCTTCCCTGTGAGGAGGACAGAGCACTGGAACAGGCTGCCCAGAGAGGTGGGGAAGGCTCCTTCTCTGGAGACTTTCAAAAGCCGCTGGGACTTGTTCCTGCGAGATCTACTCTGGGTGATCCTGCTCTGGCAGGGGGCTTGGACTAGATGATCTCTAGAGGTCCCTTCCAACCCCTTCCACTCTGTGACTCTGTGACTCTGTGACCCTTCCAACCCAAACCATTCTATGATTCTATGATTCTTTGTCTGAGAAGCAAAGACAGCAGAATGCTGTGCTTCTTCAAGCTGCTTCTGTGCTAACCAGCAGCCTTCAGGGAGACCTCTGAGTTCCTGACATCCCTCCCTGCCACGCTCTGCACGCCAAAGGCCCTGGCTTCTTCAGCACCACCAGAAACAGTGGCAAAAGGCAAAACTCACTCGTCCGATCATCTCTCTCTCAAGCCAGCTACTGCCCCACTCTCTCAGCACTTTGCCCCTGGCTCTTGGGTGGGAATCCAATGCCCTCCTGGGCATATGGCTGTGCAAGTGAACAGAAGCTCACAGGTAGTTCAGCTACATCATCGCATGCTTTCCACTTCTCATTTCTCCTGGCTGTATATTCCTGTAACATCCATGCTGGTTTTTTTCCTTCCATTTTGCTGGTTTATTGCTCCCCAGCCTGCTCCGGGTGAGCAGAGCACTTCTGGGACAGATTATTTACTAGAAGGTATTTGGTACATTGCTTTAATAATAAGAACTTCTTTTTTTCCCAAGGCCTTACAAATATGTTTAAAATCTAAATACAATGAGGCAATGCAACATCATTTAATAGTTATAATAATATGCCAAGCCTGAGAATGACAAAAGCTGCCAGCAGGGTGCTACAAAGCAGGGTTCAGAACTCCATCACTTCCCAGCTAAGCAGAAACAGGATTCCAGCAGTAAGACATTTGTTAACCATTTTCAAGGCAGCAGGATGGGACATGGAATGAGCCTGGCTGCCTGTGTGTCACTGCATTGCAAAATCCTTGGCACAGGCATGCATCAGCATCCTTTGAATTAAGGCTCTTGTGAAGACTTAAAGGCTTAGCGGACTAACATACTTAAGATGGATTTTTCCAAATATTATTCTAAGTCATTCAGAGACACCGTGTCCTGGTGTTGATAAGTGTGAATGAGCTCCAGGAGTACAGGGGGTGTGTTCCAGCAGCATTTCCTACAGGCCTATGCATACGCGCAGGAGACGGGACTGGGCAGTGGGACTCAGAAGCCAGGGCTGTAGCAGCAGGCTGGGGCCATCTGCCTGCTCAGAGATCCTGTGAAGTTCAGAGTGCCCCAGTCCGGATCCAGCCCTGGGACTGCTCAGTGTTTCCAGCTGTACTGTCAGGGTCACCCCTGGCTCAGGGTGGTGCAAGGACACAGACACTGTCCCAGGAAGGGCAGCCAGGAGTGGGTTTCATCTGCACCCATGAGTGAAACCCTGCTGAAACACATGGCAACAAGACTGGAACCACTGTGCTGTTGCTGGGGAAGGGACTGTCACCTCCCCAGCCAGCACAGGGCCTACAAAAGAAGCCACCAAAGTGTCAGGATCAGGTCCCACAGAGCTCCTGAGGACGCTCAGCTGGAGCATGTGCACATCTGGTCGGAGGATGAGTCTGGTAGCAGCAACACTGACTCAGCACTGTGAGGGGACAGCCCCAGCAGCTTGCTAGCATGAGGCTGCGGGCTGGGCACTTTGTCAGCTGGGCTTCCTAGTACCAGCCTCCGTGAGGGAGCTGGCTGGGTGTGTGGTGAGCACAAGCCCGTGTCCCTCTGCACCTCTCTGTGCCACCATGCTTCCTGGAGCCCCTGCAGCCCTGGACTGGGTCAGCCTCCAGCTCTCTGCCATGCAGCGCTGCAGCCCAGTCCTGCTTCTGCCGAAGGCAATGACAGAGCTGGTATTCCGGCCCATAGGCAAGGTCCCACCACACGCTTCAGAAACTGAGATCCTGCTCATGAGTGAGGCGCCACTTTTTATTTGCCCAGAGGGAAAAGATAAGAAAATAAAAGAGCATCTATTGACAGCAGCGTGAGTGAGCCAGCAGAGAGGATGGAGAACTAATGCAGTCTTCAGCAATCAAAACCAGCCAGAGTTTGGTATTGGTCTCGCATAGACCAAAAGTCGTAATAAACTGCTAATGGGAAAAGTGATCATATTTATTACAGGAAAACAAGTTTATGATTACTATAGAGATGACATCATAACCCCCTGTGCCAGTTTAAACAATATTTGGAGAATTCATTTGTTTTGTACTATTTAAAATTATAGTGTGGGAGCCTATTTTAAGTGTGCGTGTGAGCGTGTATGTGTGTGTGTGTTGATGTATCCATGCTAATGTTTATTTAAATCTTTTATTTATAAAAGTGATGTTTCTAAGCCTAAAATGGAAATTTTCTGGTCTAAAACACCTCTTAATTGTGGAAAATTATTGTATATATTTACGTTTTTCCTCACATTCACATCTATATGTTTATCACCAAGCATGTATTTGTACACATTTGCATGGTGACACACGTCTCTGCTTATCAGTGGGTGCTGCCCTGAGCATTAAATCCCCCATAAAATGGCAATCACAAGGAAGTGAGCAGCAAAGCCTCAACAGACCTCTCACCCCAGACACCCATACTGGTGCTCCTGCATCTGCTGCCCAGCCCAATGGACAGGGGACAACCTGGTTGCAGTGGGACCTGTCACCTCCAATCCTGCCACTATCAGGGTCCTGCATCCCTGTGGCCACCTTGCTTAGCCCGACCCCACAGACACCATTAGTGTAGCACTGACATACCACAGAACATCTGCCAGAAGGGTGAAGGTAGCTGCGGGTACCAGGGCACCTTCAGCTCCCACCTCCCATATGGGAGAGAGATGCCCTGATCCTGCCACCATTCTCAGCATCACTAAGCATCACAGCTGAATGTCCCTGCCTTTCAAACCACTCTGCCTTTCTTTCCTTTGCATGCATTTGCAGAGAGGATTGTTCCTTTAGTGGTCTCATGCTCCCTCACAGATGGGCAGCCTGAGGTTTTTGCCTGCTTCAGCCCTTCCACCCCTCTCCCAAACCCCAGGCACACAGCCTAGCCCTGCTCCCACAAGGATGAGACCCCTGGTCAGGATGAAGCAGCTCCTTGGGGCCATTCATCAGGCTCCCTGAAGAGTCATTTCCAGCACTGGGATCTCACTCTGACCCCAGCCCTTTTGTTTCTCAGCAGAGGGGGAGCTGGTGCCATTAACAGGGGGTGCATCCTGCTGCCCCTTGTGTACAGCACTGCGGGGTAGCCTGACAGCCAACATCCCCCATGCCCCTAGACAGCACTGTGGCTTGCTTTTTGGCAAAACTACTCCTGCTTGGCTGTGAGATGAAGGGCCAGAAGGCTGGAGACGAGCCTCCTTTCACCAGGATGTACCTGTCCTCCCAGGCAGGTCGAAGCTGGTCTAGACACCAGGGCCATAAATCTGCTGGCTGTCGCCCTGTGCAGCACTCCCACCATCACTTGGAGGGGGGAGATGCAAACCCCAACACAGTCTAACAGGGAGCTCAGTGTCAAAACAAGGCTTGTGAATGGTTTGTCTGAAAGAGCTGGAAGGATCCTACAGGAATATGCCTTACAGTCTTCCCTCCTGGGTACCTGGGAAGCTTCAGCAGCACTGTGGAGCACCTCGGGACCTCAGGAGAAGGGCTCACATGCATCCCACACAGTGTGGGTACCCATCATGTTTTTCTCAAAGTTTTCAGAGTACTCCTCTTTCTTTGCAAGTGGGGAAAGATAGGCAGAGCCCAGTGTGATTTATTCCTCTGAATGATGCAAGAAGTAGAGTCGCAGCCCATTCCTGACTTTCCCCTCGTGCCATGGACCAAAGAGGGGCCAGGGCAAACCCCAGCTCCCCCCTGGGAGCTGCCACGGGACACACTGGACCAAGAATCACCTGGGTGCTCAGGAACTATAGCCACAGATGTGGGGTTCAGGACAGCACCATCCCCTCCTGGTGCCCTCTCCCCACCTGCCTGGCAGCACCTGGCCTTGAAGCCAGAGTGGAGGGATGCATGCAGAACCAAAAGAATGAAGGGCTCAGGTGGAGTGAGGATGAGTCTCCATGGACAGCCCAAGAAAACTTGGTCTTGTGAATCCTGTCCCTGGTCTGCGTGAGTGGTGGAAGAACTGGGGCAAAGACCCAAAAATCTGATCCAGCTCCAAACATTGGCTGTGCCCAACCCCTGTGGGTTTGGCATCCCTCTTGGACCCAGACCAAACTAGCTTGGTGGGTAAAGGTCACACACGCTGCAGCTGAACAACTTTCTGGCAGAGGCATGGTTGAAACATTAAGTAACATTGAGTAAACTATGTTTAAAGGAGACAGCTGTGCAACTGGAATGAGCTACAAATGAGTGAGATTCCCAGTGACGTGTCTCCAGCTCTGGTGGAGTCTCTCACCGCCCACGGCGCAGTGCTTGGAGGACTCTGTCACCAAGGAGCAGGCATGCAGCAGAAATTTAGGTTGGAGTTTTGACAGAAGGTTTTGGCCCTCAGCCTCTCTCCCCTGTTCAGAAAAGACTTGCCACTGTACAGGTTTGAACAATGAACATTTGCTGATCTCTGCCCCTAGGCTCCCTGGGGATGCTGCATCCATGCAAAACCATCCCAGAGGGAAGTGTCCATCCAGCAAGTCAGGGTGGGAGATGTCATGTGCCTGAAACATAAACTACAGTCCACTGAGGACAATCAGACAGCCTGGGGCAGAGGGACCTGTAATTCCAGCTGAACCATAAAACACTGGTGTAAAGCAACTTCCTTCAGAACAGTCTAGAGAACAAGTCAAGACTTTTCTTTTGAGCACATTCTCCTGTCTTTCAGGTTTCAAAAGCACCAAGGCTTTCCCAGGGCTTGGAGAATATGCCTGAACCCTGCTCCCACCTCCAGCAGCCAGGAAGAGGTGAAGCACCATCTACAGCAGCCAGAAGGTGACTTAGGCCTGGGATCAGGAAGAAGACCTGAGCTGGGGACACTGGGGCTGATCAATCTCCATCCCTGAACTGTTCCTGAAAGACATGGATAATTCTGGAGAAACAGAGCAATCCCAGCAATCACTTTCTAATTTTTCTGAGCCAGGGTAGCAAGGTCAGAGCAGGAAGAGGACAGAAAGAGATCGACTTCTGTATTGTATAAGGATGGCTCCAAATATAGGAAAGAGAGTATTGCACTCTGTGAGAGAATTGAACAGTGAAAGAAATGGGAGAGGCCTGGGGTCCTGGGCTGACAGAAGCCCCAGGAGACCAGCTGCTGCTTCTGTAGCCCTCTCATTAGAGGTGAGAAAGGGAACAAGGTCAGCATACTGTGACCCTTCATAGCCAGCCAGGCTCATGAGGTTCCTGTGGCCTCGCTGAACTTCCAGGAAAGGAGACAAGGGTTAGTGAGTGTGTTGGGGAGGAGCCTGGGGGAGGATAGCCTGTCTGTGTGGGTATGTTTAAATGAGTTCAGTTCAAGAGATTCATTAGACTGTGGCATTACCTCTGACAGCAAGGGATGGAGACCTAACTCAAACCAGAGAAAGTCCAAGCCTCAGGCTCTAGCGAGTGGTGGTGCCTGGGTAGGGGCTAGCCAACCAATGATGAGGAGATACTCAGCTGGGGTCCTGTGCCCATTCCAGCCTATAAAATGGTCTTTGCATGTCAGAAACAGAATTGATTTCCACTCCTGAGGGCTCCTAAGCTCAATGTCTTCTAATAAACTCCGTATCTTTATGCAAAGGAGTTGCTTCATGTATACAAAGTATGCAGAACAGTGAGGCTCAGAGCCAGCCTGAACTTTCAGGACAAGGAGTGCCTTTGTATGCTGGAGGTCTGCTTCAGGAAGCTGTTTTGATCTCAAGACAGAAATCCTCGAAAAGGACAGCCTCTTTGTGGGACCAGTAGCTTCCAGGGGGTCTGGGCATGGCATGGTGAGGGCCCATTCCAGCAGCAGTCAGGGTGGATATAGCTTGTTGCCTCCATTAAGATACCAGATGCACATTGAATGAAGGGAGTCCCTGCAGAGTTGCAATACTGAGAAATTACCTCAGGGGTGGATGGTAGTAGAAAACAAATAACCTCAAAGTGTTACCTGCAATGACTGAGCCGGCAAAGAGGCCCAGGCATCTGAGAACAGCTACAGCCATGCTCAGTTCCTCCTTCTCAAGGGCCAAGAGAAATTCTCAGAGAACTGTTCTCCCCCCCAGCATTGCTCTTCTCTAGGCCTGTCACACTTTGTATTTGTGCAGCTTTCCTCTCAATTGTCCCTTCTGGTTTTGCCCTAGTGACTACCCTCTCTTCCATGCCACAGGGATAGGCCTTCTCTTGAAGGCTGGGTACCAGCACAAGAAGAATTAGCCACCATCTCCTCCTTCTTCAGACTTTCTTTCAAGCATTATAACATATGAAAGCATGAAATAAAAGTGGATGCATCCTAGACACCTGGTTTCACTTCCAGACAGGCTTCCTATCACTATGGCCCTTTTTTGCCTCTATTTTCAAAGTTGTAAGGGGGGACAGTGACATCTTTCTGCTTTGGATGTTTACAGTCAAGGGCAGAGCTGAGCGGTGGAGAGATGGATGTGGGCTGATGGCATCTCAAGGGTTGAAACTGGGTCTGTGTCTGTCCCAACTGTCTCTAACCTGGGACATACAGGAACAAGACCTCATGATCACAAGCTTTGCCACAGACACCATAACTGTCACAAATGTTACCCAGCATCAAGAGCCAGGGTCTCTTCCTACACCAACTTGTGGTGATCAGGTCTTGTCGAATTGAATTGTTCCTCAGATGAGAACAACATGGCAATAATACGCCACTGCAAAGAGCCATTCAATATCAATAGCGTTGTGGGAAGAGAAGCCATGTTCTGAGGAGGGCAACCACAAAGCACAGAGGTGGCAGTACACCCCATATGGCTGATGTGCCAGGAACACCATCATTCCCCACCATCTGACAAGCCAGTGGGGGATCAGTCCTGCCCTGTCTGAGGACCTTGGCTGGAAACAGCTCTCAGCCACAGTCCTGTTATTTTAACAGCCCATGAGCAGTGACTGTTCTAAGAGCCACGTTGCCGTTGCTTGATCCCTCACTGGCTTTAAATATGGCTTGAATACACTGGATAAAATGGTGGAGAGTTTTCTAAAACATTAATAGGATGAGTTAGAGGACGAAAGGGTCCTCACCATAACCATTGCTGCACCATGTCTCCCTGCTCACTGCTGCACAGACCCATGAAACTGGAGTTTTATACAGAGCACCTGCTTTCTAAAGATACATCACGTCTCCCCAAGACAAAGGAGAACCTGCCACCGTTGCAGCCACAGCTCCTCCACAGTCTCCTGCTGCCACACACCACTCATCCCCATCCTGGAAATGTGTGATTCTGACTTCATGTCTCCACTTTTCCACCTGCAGTGTCCGGTCACTGAGGCAGGTCGTGCGCTGACCTGCTTAGAAGTTAACCCATAATGAAGACACCTTGCATGGTTTCCCTGGATCACCAAACTCCACACAACTTCCTGGGGCAGTTTCTTCAACCCCGAAGTCAATATGTGACTTGTCCCCTGACTGCAGTCCCTCAGGGAAGCATTGTGTCAGGTCAACAAATGACATTCCTTTCACATGCGCATTCCCACAACACTGCAGAAAGTATGGCTCGTCCTCACTGCTCTGATCCCCATCTAGGCATTGCCCTTTCTTTGCAACAAGCTCACCTGCACTGATTTCCCTGCCTCTGTTAATAAAGTCCCTGTTCCCCTCTCGCTGGCACAACACGCACCCCTGACCCCAGCTAGAGGACAGTTTTCAGCTGCTATATGATGCATCAGCTCAGCTCCCTACAGCTGCCCTCTTTATACCTCTCCAGGAGCTATGGTCCTCTGCAAGTGTTAACAGGAGAAATACTCCTCCACTACCAGGTCAGTGAAGAAGCACTGGCACCCCAGCTGAGTAATGACACATGCAGACACATCCACAGCACTGCTCTGCATCAGGGTGACCTGCTCTGCATCAGGATCACTGTTAGAATCACAATACCCCACTCCTCCTCTTCTTCCTGCCCAGACTGAGATGCCTCTGCCTTGGGGTTTATTGAGCCCAACAGTTCCCCACCCTAAGCAGAGTTGGCCCATCCACCTTCCCCAGACAGGGAGGCAAGGTCCTAAAATGGCACCAGTCCCCAGAGCTGGGTAGCCCTGCTGCTGTTCAAAGCCACAGGCTCTCCTTTCACTCCCTGGCTCCTCTCACACATGCAGGGCCACTGCAGGAGCTGCTGTCAGCCTGGCACTCAGTGTCCCATGGCTGCCTGAACTGCCATGAGCAGGCTGGGCTACACTGCTCCTGGAGAGGGCAGCTAGGGCCAGCTGAAACCCTCTTGCATTGTACGATGTGCTTGCTGGCAAAGAGCAGAAAAAAATTCTTAAATCTTAAGTCCCCTGGGGAGAATAAATGCTCTTCATTTGCTGGGACAGCTGGGGTCTGCTATGCAGATCCATGTTGACCTTTGCTTATGGCCTTGTCCCAGGGCTTGTTGACACCAAAAGGCAATCAAGAAAACCCACTATGCAAGAATAAACACAGGCCTTGATACCCAATTTGGGCTGTTGGACACTGGGAAGGGCAGAGATACTTTGGGTGGATTTCACAAGCCTTTAGATAATTTATATTAGGGCACTGGGGTTAGTGGCTCTGGGCACTGTCCCAGACACCAGGGTTAGCTGGCTTCTGCCCCTGTCCCAGGCAGAGAGGTTAGACAGCTCCTTGGTTTGCCAGTTCAGATGCCAAGTCTGCCTTGAAGCGTGATCCAGCGTGACAGACTGAAGGTAACCTGAAGATGCAAAAAGTCAGGTGTGGGGTAGGATAGAAGCAAGAAGCAGCAGGTAGATGCTGACACTCAGAGCAACAGAAGGTCTGAGAGCTCTTCCCTGCAGTGCTGGGGATAGGGCAAGAGGTTCAGTGCAGCCCCAGGTGCCAAAAGAACACAACTCAAGAAGCTCATGCTCAACCACTGTTGCACCACAACTCATCAGGGTCCTGGGGAGAAGCTGTTGACCTCTGAGAGCCTCCCTACCCCACCGGCATGATGGGCATCTTTGGGGCTGGCTCAGCCAAAGGTGGCACGCTGTGTGGAGCTGCACTGAGCTCCCCACCCCACCCAGCACTGCCTGCAAAAAGCATTCTTTCCTAGCACCCCAAGAGGCTTTCTTTTACAAACCCTTCCAGATAAACCCAACTTATTTAGCTGATAATATATAAACAGTTTATCAGCTTTGTGTATTTGCAGTGCAGCAGGATGGATGTTGTTCTTGGAATTCTGTTTGGTCATAATATTTAGAAGAGGGCTCTGATAGCAAAGATAAGCAGCTCGCCCGCAGCAGATGGCTCGCGAGACGCTCAGCGGAGCCAACATTCTGCAGGGAATGAATAAACTTGTAATGCAAGTTGTTTGTAAGTGGTTTTAGCTAAATGTCACATGTAAGACTGCACAGACATGCTCTGTCCAAGGTGTTTGAATTTATAGGAGCAAGGATTCAAAGTCAGGGGCCAAATTTGCTTTTAAACTTCCTTAAACAAACGTGCAGAGGATAAAATACCTCTGGACTTGCTCTTTGAGCAGGGGTGTGAGCAAGACGTGCAAAGACACAGCCTATCCTTGCCAAACAGATCCTTGCCAAAGGGCCTGCCACCATGCCCAGGACGGGCTGATGGAGTGAGGTAGGGCACTGTGACCTCTGCTGGGATACCCCTGCACCCCTATCCACTTTATGAATGACCTCCGCTGTGGCTGGCTCATTCACCTTCCCACATAAGTGAAACAAGGAAATACTCTCTTCCAAGAAAGTACTCAGTGAACCCTTGCTTTATCTCCTACGATCACATGGCCAGGCTGTGAATGGGCCCCGGGGAAGCTTTGGGCAGCCATGCACATCAATGGCATCCCAGAGCTGAGGTCCCCTGTGGCAGACATGTGGGTGTTTCTGGCCCTTGCTGGAGAGGTGCTTAGCAAAGGAGATGCCAAGATACGCCCAGCTCACAGCTCTGTATAGGAAGCAAGTCGCAGCAAGGGCCAGCTGGGCTGTCCTGTATTCACAAGCCTCATGTCTACCCTGTGTGCATCTTGTGGATTGGTTTAGTACTTCAGAGCAAGGCCAGAGCTCTGGGCTTGTACAGAGCCTGGGGACATGCACACCACCAGCCTTGTCAGGGCTGTTCTGCCAGCCCTCATCTTGGGTCTCAGTGGGCTTCTCTGCCCATTTCAGCTATTCTGTCCCTCTCTACACACTGCCACTGCAGGAGCAGGCAAAGGGTGCAACACACCACACATCTGCTGGGAGTAGTAGTGGCTGTCCAGTGACTGCCTACCCCACCACAGTCCTCCAGAACAGAGCCTTCCTTGATGATGGCCCTGAGTACCCCAGCATACAGTGCCTCCTTCCTCAGCAGAGCCTTCCCTTCCCATGTTTTGGGGACAATGATGCTGTTGTGCTGTGAAATGACATAACTGTGGGAGATACACCAAGGAAGGTGCCAAACTACCCCTTTGCAAGTGAGGAGATACCATGGCCAGAGCTGCCTGTCCACTGGAGGAGGCTTTGCCAGGCTGTAGGTGCAAACGACACTAGCCCTGGCATGGAGCTGGGGAAGCCCTGCACTTGCACTGTGATTGTGCTCTCCTCCCTGCTACCCAGACATAGGATCAGGTACCATCAGCACTACAGCCAGCACAGCTGCTGATGCCCCATGTGCAGCAGACTATGCCTCACCTCCTCCTCGACACCCAGAGATGACTCCAGAAGCCAGGTTGAAGCCAAGGAACATTTGTCTTGCCCTGTGTTCCATGAATTAACAGACCTGGTGTTACCAGTCCACCCCATTCATCCAGGCGTTTGCTTCCAGCTACTAAAGAGTCGTACAGGTCACATTGCTCCAGTATGGCCTCATGCTAGAGCTGCAGAGAGCTTTGTTTCCAAAGATCCAGCCTCCCGCCCCAACATAATAGTGTTGGACTTCTTTAAGTGCATCTCCTAATTGTCTAGATTTATGAGGCCTCTACTGAAATGTTGAAGACAGCATTTAGAGTCCCTCGGTTCTTGTTCTGTTTAATACATTCCCTTTTTTCCCCCCAGCTTTTGATTCCAGCTCAGCATGTGCAGCTCTGTCATTGCCAGCAGGCTCTTTCATTTCCAGATGAGTCAGATCGAAATCTCTGTGATTCTGTTCCTGTCCCTCTCTTCACCTTTTTACAAGTTGTTACACTGGCAAATTAACAGAGGGCTGGGCACTCTGTTCACCACCAAACAGCCTGGCACTGGGGATATAAATTCCTTTGACCCGCAAGAGTGACTTTTTTATTTTTCTAAGGAGGACATTGCATTTGCAACCTGTATGGGCTTAGTGTTTTGATGCATTCACAAAGCTTCATCTCCTCTGAGAGCTCATCAGTAACATCAGTCCTACCACTCTATCTCCCCACTGTCTCCAGGGCTGTCTCTGAGGGACAGACTCCGTCTGAAGGCCAAAAGTTCACTGATACCAGTCACAGCCTTGAACTTGGTCTCCACAGCCAGAGAAATGCCAAAAGCAACAAGTTTTGGTTATCCCAATATTCGTACTTTCACCCTGAGGCATCCTTATGGAACAGTTTCCCATGATGCGGACTAATGAAAGCATACACTCAGGGTGTAGGTGATCCATGATCCTTTGCCAATGTTTGATTATATTAATAAGAAGGATCTAATTGAAGCAATGTGATCAATTTACCTCTAAGCTGAGAATCAATGCAGAGTGTTCAGGTACCTGATTCCTACTTGTGCTTAATTCTCTGCACTTTCCTAGACCTTCTGCTGCAGCACACCCCAGCTTGTGCAGATAGATCTGTCTAGCCTTCTCCGGTCCTACAACACCTCTGCAAATCAGCCACCAAGAAATACCACCCTCAGCTACAGCTAACAAAGGTGACCAGAGACACAGGCTCTTTTGAGACCAATGAGTGAAGGGGACTGTGGCCTCTGGACTCAGTGCCCCAAAAGGACACTTCCAAAGACCCCCAGCAGACCGTGAGCTCACACTCAGTGAACCCTGCATCTACTGCTCAAAGAACAGGAATCGTGACCTGGAAACTTCAGAGCTGTAGAAAAAACAGAAGCTGAACCAGCAGAACAGCAGATCTCAGCTGTCCCCTTTCCTGTCCCAAGAGGATCCCTCCACAGATAGGGTCTTTCAGAGCTGCACCAGCTCTGAATTGCTGGTTGATTGAGATGCAGCCATTGAACAATCCCTCTCTAATTGGCATTGTTTGCTAAAAATAAATTCTTCTTGCTCAATGAAAGGCAGCTGGGAAGACACAGCTCCTCCAGGGCTTGGGCTCTCCATCAGACTGGCTGCCCACATGCATGGCTGTGATCCTGCTGCAGGGATGCCCAAGCTGCTGAAGGTGGCATGGGCAATGACAGTCCATCATTAGCTGGGTGAACTCTTGAAAACTGTGACTGCATGTCCTCCAGGTGGGTGCCAGCTCTTCCACAACATGTGGGACAGCTATCTTTGGCAGTAGCTCATGTGTACCCAGCACAGTTACTCCCTCTTGACCCAAGAAGTGTCCTACATGTTTGGGTCTACCCTGTCTGTTGCCTCTGGGTAGTCATGTAGCCCCTTGCATCCTGAGCAGTGAGATCATGGCCCCAGCCAACCAACACAGACACACTTCTATCCAAATGAGGGGAGGAAGGCAGATAGAAAACTTCATATGCTGAATTTTCTAAAACTAACTATAAATGGTAAAAACTCAAAAGTCTTGCTTTCTCTGGAGGTTTTCAAGCAAAATAACCCCAAGAACAGCAGCTTCAACTTTTATTCAGATGAGAAAACATTCTTTCATTTTGACATCATCTGTGTCCATTTTTATCATAGGGATAAAGTATCTTTTATCTGGACATAATGCATCAAGTTGCAGAGTGAGTCATAAAGTTAATCTACACAATTGAGCCAACATGCCGTGCCTTGGTGAGGACTGGCAAAGTCTAAATGTCACACTCAAGGTGCATGGTAATAAACAGGCATTTCTGCTCTCCAATAAGTAAAGTCTGCTTCGGTTGAAGCGGCAAAGGAAGCTGTGCTGTCATTTCAGAGACACTCCTGTGAGTGTCACTCTTGGAGAGCTGGGCGTGGACCAGATTGCATGAGTGAACCATTCTCACACCTACTTAATTCAGCGGCAAAGCACAGTTTATTGATCTGCTGTGGGTTTCGTTACACATGCTGACATGTAGGCAGGTGTGGGAGCTGCTGTGCGTTGATGGCTGATGCTCTGCCAGTGAGAACCAAGCAGAGTTCCCATCAGAAGCATACTTGGGCTCCCCATGTTCAGTGTCAAACAGTCGACAGATTAGCTTGGGGGTGGAAGACACCATGACACAGGTCTGCACCCTAGGGAAAGGCAACCCTTGCACAAATGTAAGAAAGCAGGAAACAAAGCCTAATTCCCTCCTGAATTGTTTCAGACTCATGGTCCAGATCCACCCTAGGTGGCTGGTGTGTCCAATATGTCCAATATGTCCCATCAGGGACATCCATGCCTGATGTTGGCTTTGGAGTGTTGTCACAGGTAGCCTGTGGCTACCACGATATAACATTCCTGTGGGCAGCAGCCTCACCCCATCTTTTCCTTGACCTGGAAAGGCTCTTGAGCCAGCTGAGGGTGAGGAAGAAGAGGATCCCAAAGCTTTATAGCGCTTTATATCCCTGGTGCTCCCTGCACCCACCCTTAGCCACCATGCAAGGTCAATCCCAGACCACAGACAGGGTAGGGCTGCATGGCATGCCTGCTGCTTCAGCACATGGTCTTCCTCTAGATCAGTCCCCAAAACTCTCATACCAGACAGTAATAACAAAATGCTAATCTAGCCAGGTTGTGCTCCCCAAGGGCAGGCAGATGCACCAAACCCATGTCATGGGCAAGCCTTCAGCCCATGATTGTCTTTGCAAGGCTCAGGACCAAGAGAAGCAGCTTCTCTGAGCAGAGGAGGCTTGGTGCTAGACCCTGGAGCTCACCCTTCCAAGAGCTCAGAGCACCATGCCAGGGGACAGCTGTTGGAACAGCCCTACCTCCCTGCCCAGACAGCCAGACCTCTCGGTACACCTCGATGAGGAGCAGGCTGTGAGGCAGACACTGAATTGACGTGGACATGGCAGCAGCAGTTTACTGCTGGTGACTGAGTGCTGCCCTGGGGGTGATGCAGAGCTGACACTGAGTGTTCTCCACTCTCATACCCTCCGTGTGAAGATCCATCCTGCTCTCCTTCCCCTCCTGGACACCATCAGAAAAAGCCACTGGCATGTCTGCAGTGTGTGCAAAGGCTGCCTTGCTCTGGCATCTTTGCAAGAGACAATCATTCCTCCCAGGATGGGAAACATTAGCTCTGCTTTGCTCAAGCTTCCCTGGCCAGATCTCCCCAGAAGCCTCACTATACCAGGAGGCACTGGTGGGTGAAAGGTGCCTGTTATGGGGAGAGAGCACTGCAACACCTGCCCCAAGATGAGCCAGTTCGTATCCAACAAGCCCTGCGCCTTGTCTCTCTTTGTTATTTTGCTGTAAAACCTTGCCATTAGTCAAACAACAGAGGAGGATGTGAGAAAATAAACTGATTTACTTCAGGCTACAAACTGTTCCAGGTACCTATACATGGGTCTGGGGGCTCACAGAGTCAAGAGTGGTTTATTAATGAATAGGCGAGGGCTGAAACAAGCTCCTCTGATCAAAGAGCAGCTTTCAAGGGCTGCCTTTCTAGAGATGTCAGTGCCTTTGGCTGCTAAATAAGAGAAGGATTATAGGGAACATAGGGAGCCATTAGTGTGGGGAGTCCCCAGGGGACCAAGGCTGGGTTAGCAGCAGTGAAAACCAGAACTTGGGCCACAGCTCAGCACTTCCCAGGTGACAGATTTTCTGCAGTTAGGGACAATAAATCAGTGATCCCTTGCTCCTCTGGGGGAGACAATGTGACCCAGGTTTTTACCTACACTCTACTCAGAGGTGTCTTTTATTCCTCAGAGTCCTCACCCACCCCCATCCTCAACTCCTACAAAGCTGTTGGATTAAAATTCAAAGGTGAAAGCACAGCAGGAAGTGCTTTGATACCAGGAGATGGACCAGCCAAGGAATGTTACAGGATTTTTCCATGGCTGTTTCTTCTCAAGCATGTACACAAGCAGCACTGGGTTATGCAACTTTGCATCAATGCCTTTTAGCCACTCCAGGCAGGGGAGAAGTGGGTGTTACTTAGGATACCCCCCTCCTTAAATCAAGCTGAGAAATGTGCACTGGCACAAGCCGCAGGACTTGCGAAGTGTGCCAATTCCAAGTGTTCCCACTAACTTGTACAATACGCATCTTTCCAAGAACAAGGGAAGCTCTGAAAGCCCACAGCAGCCTAATAACATGCAGTCTGATGTGAGTATATGTCATGAGGGCAGGTGGCAAGTCCTTGTGGATGTGGCTTGGCGTGGCTGACAGCATAGCCTGAGTACATGGCAGGGTCTGAGAAGCCACTCTGATATATGGACCCTTCAGTAGCCTTAGTGATTTGGATTCACTCACCCAGGGGAGGCAGCTCCCCTTCACCTTCCCACTAGTGGTCTTCTTCCACCCCTGTGCTGCAGGAACATTGCTACCAACTGCTCCACCATACTGGGCCACCCCAACAGCTGCAGGACACAGTCATGGTGCCACACAAGTGGCAGGACATCTCAGCCTGAGTCTGGAACAAAAGGGCATG
The DNA here is from genome assembly GCF_000690775.1 of Eurypyga helias. Lineage (NCBI taxonomy): Eukaryota > Metazoa > Chordata > Aves > Eurypygiformes > Eurypygidae > Eurypyga > Eurypyga helias. The sequence continues at coordinate 25,086 of NW_010274731.1, read as the reverse complement.
GGAAGAAAGACACCCCCTCACAGCTTCCTCCCACATACCTGATGCTTCTTGGGGTTGAGCTGTGGGAGGAAAGGGGCTACCTAGATCACTTAGTTCTGGTGTTGGGAAACTGCCAACCCTGTACAAGAGCCCTGTTCTCAGTGATGATCTCAGGTAGATCCTCCCCTTCCAGTTAGGAGGGGAAGGATGCTATTGAGGGAACCAAACCTCTCTATGAAGACTCAGAGACTGCAGAAAGCGCATCCCAAGGTGGATGTTTGGTGGAAGGACTGTGCCTGCAGCAGTCCTCGTGCTGTTCAGTAGCACTCCTATCCCTCATCCTGGCAATCATCACCAGCAGCTTGGAGTCATCATACTTGCAAACCTCTAGAGGGAACATGGGAGCTCTGCTGTCCATTCACACTGCACATTTGGGTTCTTTCGTCCTGAAACTCCAGGCAGGAGTGAGACCATAGCTCCCCGTGGTTCCTAACGAGGGAGGATTAGTGTGAGCAGCTTCTGCAGGTTACATCAGCTTTGCTCCAGCTGGGCTGCTGCTTTCACACTGACCCAGAGGAAGAACTATGCCAACATTCCTGTATGAGCACAGACCACAAGCAGTTGTGCTGATCATCTGTGCTCTCCTGGCCTTAGGATGACAACACCTAAGTGAGGGACGAGAGCTGGGCAGCTCAACATCCATCTGCTGTTGCTTTGGTCAGTCACCTCTGGCCCTTCCCCAGCATCCTCAGCTAATGGGATGCCTGTGCAGCTGTCTGCAAGTGAGTGGCTTGGTCCAAGCATACACAGCACGGCAAAAACACAGTATGCTGCAGTTCAACCCCATGCTTCCAGGTACAGCTATTCTGAAGGAATTGACTTGGTGTATATTTGTGGAGCTTAGTACCAGACTGAGTGGCACAACCAAGCCCAGTCCTCCCAGCCAGCCCAATCTCCGGGAGACTGCACCATGATGGCTTGGCTTTTATTTTTAGTTCCTCCTTATCGCTAAGGAGGCAGCTGTTAGCTTCAAGGCAGCACAGGAGAAATAATCAGCTCTGACAGTGACTGCGCTGGCAGCAGAGCCAGTGGCTGGTGAGCCAGGTGAGTGTGCTCCCTGCTGCCTTCAGCTCTGGAGAGCAGAGCAGGGAGAAGCACCCCTGAGAACAGGCAGGTGGACTTCCCTGTGGGACCTTATCTTGGTCATGTGCAGCACACCACACCCCCCCACCCCCTCCCACCTCCCCATGAAAACACAGTGTTTGGTTTGCAAGTGCTGAGGGGAGAGGCTTGAAAACCATCCATGTACCTGTGTTCATCCCTAGCAAGGGAAAATTTGCCTGACCACTGGCTGCTGCTCTGGGATTTAGGATGCTTTTCACACAAACCTGGAGGATTGTGCCCCACGTTTTCTGCTGTGACTTCTGTGGCCCTAATTCAGTGCTGGCTCTACACCGCCTTCCCCAGCTGAATCGTTGGAGGAAGAGCCTAGTGCAAGCTGGGGAGAAAACATGGTGAGAGGTGGGTCACCTCTGGGCATGTGGCAGGGACCACTGGGCTGTGATGCACATTCCATGGAAGACACAGTTTACTCTAAAAATTATGTAAAATCTTTCCCAGGTAAAGGGGAGGTGACCCAGATGACTGCACATCCCCAGTCATGAGCAAAGCTGTCTCCATGGCACACTGGTAAGTAATGAAGAGAAAGTGTATTTCCATATTGCTCACATAAAGCACAGCACCAGGCAGGCTCTACAGAAAGACTGAGGATCTCTTGTGGGATCACAACTGTATGTGTCAAACAGGTGCATAACTGCTGAGGTCCAGTGGGGCTTTTGGCATGGGACAGAGACAGGAGGGGTGAAGTGGGAAGTCTGGCCTGCAGCTGGAGCAAACTTTAGTTGTCCACTTCCAGGCAGATGGGTACTGGAGCCCATCAAGAGAGCAGAGGCAAAAGGTGCCCTGAAAAAATTAGCTATGACCTGGGATGGCTGAGGAAGGAGATGCAGCACAGTGATCTGGATCACAGCACAGCAAGCAGGTGCTGTGCAAAGTCCCAGAACACACCGCAAACAGATGCTCTGTCAGATGCCATGCAGCACTGGCCATAAGCTTGAGGAAGGTAGGATGAAAAATGCATTTCAGAGAGGCTCAGGTAGCTTCTACGTCACCTCCTAGAGGAGTCCATAAAAAGCCATCTCCTCTATCCACACATCCTGTTCTGGGCCAGCACGGAGGAGGAACAGAGAAAGCTGAAACCCCACTGAAATCGCAGGAGGTCCCCTGTGGTTCCTGGCTCAAGCTGATGTAGATCCATTTCAGCTGAATGCAAGATTATCTTGACAGCTTGAAAGCTATTCTTAAATGTAGCTCATGCACAACACACTACGTAGCTCGAGGAGACACTGTAAATCACTGCTTGGTGGACATGGGATACCAAATAAGTGAAGAGGAGATAAGAGACCATAATATAGGTTTGACTCACTTCACTTTAACAAATACGTTCGAGATGGCAATTCAAGGCCACATGAATCAGCAGAAAAGGCCGTACTACGACAAAGACCTGGATTAACGTATGATTCAGTGGACTCAGACTTGCTACTACATCCTTGCTGGAGTTAAGGGCTGCTGGGCTGCTGGGTAAGAGCCACGATGCCAGAATCAGAGAGGCTTCCTAGGCCAAAGTCAATTCAACCTAGAGAGAAAAGTAACAACTCCACCTCCAAGAAACAAGGCAGAAGAGCTTCAGGCAGAGTGAGATTATTCCCAACACAACTAAGGCAGCAAAGGGAATCCCAGGGTAAACAAGACTCCATACTTTCCTGATGGTCCACACTACCCAAAGGTGGCAAGCATACAGCATCTGAGCAGCAGACAGCAAGTCCCTGTCCCTCCTCCCTGTTTTGGCCTGACCCTTGGCAACAGGTGGCTTTCCCATAGCCCTGCCCCTTTAGAAAAAGCTTCTGGACATATAGGAAGAGCTATGCCTCTCCTCTTCAGCAACTGAGAGGCAAATAGAGGAGGAGAAAGCAGAAAAACTCCTACAGCACACAGCATGTCTGATCCTGCCTTCCCTCCTGCTCCTTGGCTTGGCCACGACTCTTTCCTTCCTCTTCCATCTCTGCAGTGCTGGTCATGAGAGGGTAGAGGGCAAGAAAAACTGTGGCAAGAAAGCAGAGCAGATGCAGCACACTGAAAACTGCCCAGGAGGAGCAATGATGGGTTGAGGAGCAGTTGAAAACTTGGTATCTTCAGGGAATCACTGCAAACTCTGCAGCAAAACCCTCATCCCCTGGTTCAGAAATCAAAGACGCATCTTCTGGTGGGAGCCCGGATGTGTCTAGCCAGAAATCGTCCCCACCACAGGGACCCAGAAACCCCAGTGTGATGCTCTCTGGGCTGTGGAGGCAGAAGAGTGTCAGAACCCACAAATCTGCTGTTCAGGAGCATCCATGTTATGACCTGCAGGATTTGCTTGTGGTTTTATATTTTCTTCACACCACTAAAAGCATCCCGGGCATCAGCAGTGCTTGGAGTAGAGACAGCTCTGATGGTCCTGGGACAATGACGGGAGCCAAGAAGCAAGCATCAGTTACTTTCCAGCCTTGGTGGGGCTGGCCCTTTCTCAGGTGGCTCAGCCAGTCCTTGGACCCTGCAAACCAGAGAGTCTTTAAATGGTGAGTTTTGAAGGTGCCGGCTCTTAATTTCTACCTTCTTGCCAGTCCTCTTGTTTTACAGACGGGACATATCACTTTTTCTAATTGCTCAGGGACTCTCTAGCCAGGACCTGCATACATGTTTTTGCCATTAATAACAGACATGGAGCCATATCTTAACTAGTGTCCATCTCCCCTGTTCACAGCTCACTCCTTTTCAGGTGTGTTTCTGCCAGAAAGGATTTGGGATCTGTGTCAGACTACAAGGCTCTCTGAGTGCCTTTGGCCTCCTCCACTGGTCTCCAACCTCAACAGAGTGACTATTTGCTATAAATGCAAGTTTATCCTGGAAGCCCTCATCAATACTCAGCCATATTCGTCATTTGAGTCTCTGCAGACCCTCTGCCAGTTCAGGTGGGGTTTTTTACTTCTCCCTTTCCCTTCAGCTCTTAGCTCTTGGACCAGCTCAGAGAGATGCCTGGCTCTAAGCCACACATCAAGAGCTGGTATCAGATCTGGATCAGTGAGTCTCTTTTTTATGGGCTAAGTTTGGCAGCAATTGGTCCACTCAAACTAAAACCTTTCCTCTCAGCTGGTTTTCCCAGCCATGCATTGCATGGGGATACTAAATCTAGCCAGAGGCACCTCCTGGGGTGATTTCATTCCAGGCAATGGTCTTTGACCCCATGTAAGAACAGCCCTCCATGTCCTGTACCAGCAGAAGCAATCTACTGCAAATGCCAGGTCCTGTCCATCCACTCCACTCCTTGGAGTCTTCCCTGTTGGTGCTCATGCACATGGAATTTCTGCCCCAGCATCTTTTCCATAGGTCTTCTGTGAAAACTTCCTAAGCAATCTTTAACACTTTTGGTGAGGTCTCCACTTCTACAGCTCCTCTCCATTCCTGGGGCCCATCTGGGTATTTTTTACAAATACCTGCATCATCTATCTCATTTTAGTTCACCAACAATATCATAACACAGAGTGTGTTATGCATGCACTTTAGCACTTGATTCAGATACTTTTTTAATACACTCTTGCTTGTTTACCATTCCTTGTGCACAAAATCATGTTTTCCCATACATGCTGAGCAACAAATCACAGAGGAAACTCATGGTGTTCACAATCTACAGCTTCCCCTGAGTAACTACTTTTCTCAAAAAGTCCTCTCTTAGCAACTCCCTTTCCAACAAATGACAGAGTACACAGTTGTTTCTTCATGCCACAGATACTTCAGTGCTCTTAGTTCATGTTGTTATGAAAAGTCACAGCAAAAATGGCCATACATCCTAGAAGTCTTTACAAATACTACTTACTGAAGAAAAGATATAATAGAAGGGAAAAAGCAGCAGGAGTTGGACAGACAATTTTGCACTGCACACATGCGTAAGAACACATCACAGGTTCAGGAGATATATCTGTTCCGAAAATGCCAGAGCAGATTAAAATACCATAAGCCTGACCTGGTCAGCTATGCAAGAGCTGCTCTGTCCTGACCCTAAGCCAAAGGGATCAAAGAAATTTTCACATTCACTCTTTTTTTCTAAGTGTAAGCTTGGTACTCATAGCTCCAGAAAGTTAGGAACAGCTCATGGAGATGTCGTCACTGGAGCAACATTCCCTTTACATTTCTTGTTTAATGTTCCAATGAGATTTTTTATTAGCAAAAATATCAGACAAAAGCCACACTGTGCTACAGTACTGAAAGTCCATTCCAGTAATTCACAGTAATTCAGAGTACACTACCTTACAGTACAGAAGTACTAACTCCCCAGCCAGCAAAGGAAATACCTGGTTAAACTACTAAAAGACCCAGCCAATGGTAAAGATACACAGTTGACATACCCAGGTGAACCTGATGCCACCCTAAAGCAATCCTAAAAATTCCAGGGTGGGGACAGCATCCACAGATATCTTGCAGAGGAAGCATTCAAAGGACTAATGGCATCCTTCTGTCCCTTATCCTTTAGGATTCAGATTTTGTTTTCATGTGGCCACAGCATCAAAGTGTTGGTGGGAAGGGAGCTCTGGACAGACCTGCTCCAGCCTCCCACCTGCAGAGTGGTCCCCTCCCCCTGCAGGGAGGATGAAAACAGGGAGCTTGCAAAGTCACATCCTCAGGCGTAGGCAGCTCACCCCTGTGGGATCCTGGCTGCTGGCAAGAGGGTAGGTGACATCCCCTGGGCTCCAAGGATATCTCAGCGGACAAGAGCCAGTGTCTGCCCATGGGGTTCCTGTCCTTCTCAAGCACCTCTAGAAGCCTAGAGGGAAGGAACCAGGGCATGTCCTAATCATGCTGACGGGGGGTGAGCAGCCTCACCTTGAGCACACCCATGGCTCTCTTCTGAGCAGGTTAAAGGCAGCGACTGGATGATCTGTTAAATGGCTTCACAGTGGCCACGAGTCACAAGACTGGGACATCCAGGAGGTCACAGCAGCTGTAGGCAATGGATCTGGGTATCCCAAAAGAGCCCCAGGTCAGCCCAGCCTGAGGTGACCACATCTGCAGTGGCAGATCAGGAGTGAAGGAGCACAGCAGCAGGGTTGTAAGGGTCATTCCCCTTTGAGTTTGTCCCCTCAGGGTGAGGTAATGTGTTCACATGCCTCCCCAGACTTGGACAACAGTCACATTTTGGTGACACTGGGGTAGAGCCAGCAAAGACACAGCCCAGGACTTATGCACAGAGCAGGCTGGTGACATGGTATATGCACGGTGACACAACAGTGTCAACCTTCTCTTCCCAGGTGCTCTAAAGAGTGACCCATGGGTCACGTCCCTGGCTGCCCCTGGACAATCAGTCCCAGATTCTGGCAGTGCTTGGTGGAAGAGTGGGTCTGAGGGTTTCCAGATGGCCCTGGGAAGCAAGGGTGGCTGTTGCAGCCTCCTGAGAAGGGCCTGCACCTAATTTGATCTGTCCCCAGGAAGCAAGGGTGGCTTGGGAACCACACTTTCTAGCTCCATGCATTGTGCAATGTGTGCTGGCCCCAGTCGGAAGGGCTGGGCCACATGTGCATCTTGCTTGGTTTTTGTCTCCCAAGGGGTCAGGCAGCCCCTGCAGTGCTGTTAAATTCAGACTGTTTTTCAGGCTTAATCCTTGCCAGCAGCCTCTGTGTGAGGCCAGTGCAGTCTGCTTGCACAAGACAACAGAAAGTGATTTTTGCACTTGACAACAATGAAGTATTCTTGCGTTTAACAACATGTATGTGCTCTCTAGACTTGATGCCTTTTGGAAAAGCCCTTAAATCCATCAGTCCCATCCCACCCTCCCTCGGGGTGCAAATTACAATCTGCCTGTGCTCTGTTTCTGCCTGGGAGGACTGTTCTAGGCCAAGCTGCTCATGCCCCATGAGCAGACACTCTAAACCACAGGGGAGGAAGGAGGTCAGGAATGCAAGGCAAGATCTGTGGCCTCACCTTGTTGATGGGAAGAAAGGTAAGGAGGACTGAAGGAAGGTGACCAAGGTGGCTGGTGTGCTGGTGCTGCTGTGTGGTGAGCCCTGGACTCAGCTGAGGCAAAACTCAGGGATCCTCACCCTGGTCAAGATGCAGTAAAGGGCTTCAGGATGTCACAGCGGGTCCACATGCAGGCTGGCACCCTGCCACCACTTACACCAAGAGCACTGCATGGCAACAGGCAGACAGCCCTGTGTCACAGGAGGGCAGCTGGAGAGCACTGAACCCTGAAGTGTGCACGTGGATGGGGCTGCTTGACCTCAGAGTTAAGAACTTTTGAGCGAGGAGCTGGCCATGTTTGCTGTACTTCAGGCCACTCCATGGCACTAGAAACATCACTGAAAAGCTGATTTGGCAGGATTTCATCATGAACTGCCAGTGTGGAAATTTCAGGTGGATTTGGCCAAGTCTTGTGCAGCTGTGCATGGTTCTCACCTTCCAGGAAGAATATCCCGGGGAATGCCAGCAAGAGAGCCAGGCACCATCCAGAACAAAAGCTCAACTCAATTAAGAGCCATCCAAATTAATACTCCAAAAAAAAAAAAAAAGGAAAAAGAAATTACATGATTACATGTGGGGAGCTTCAAGCTGAATCAAAACGAATATCATCATTTCTCATCATCCTTTTAAAGGTTCCTCTTTGTTGGTTTTCAACTGAAAAATGTCACTGCTAAATCACTTGCATTCAGAAAAAGCCACGTGGTTTTAATTCTGATACTTGCATTTACTGATTTTTTTTTTCCCCCTGAGAATAAACCTTTTTCTGTGCAAAACATCTAGTTCAGTAAAACCCTTCTGTTCAGCAGAAAAGTTCCTGGACTGGGAAGCAGAGGAGGAGGCTAAGGACCAAGCACTGCAGGCCAGGAAGAGAAGATCCAATGGCTGTTGCCCTGGCCACCCCCCGTATGTACATGCCACCTGCCTTTTGCAGGACCTACATCCTCCTGCCCACCACTCTGGTCACCCCAGCCAGTGCTGGGCTGCAGCCACGCAGCACAGCCATCCTATGCTCTCCCAGGCTGTGCAGAGGGCAGACATGGGGCTGCTGCGACCCTGGGTGAGGACTAAGTCCTGGCACCAGGGGCACTGACAGCACGGCATCCTGGGGGTGTGGCAGGCATGTCCCCCCGGGCATACACCAAGCTCACAGTCTTCTCCCTCATCCATGGGAAATGAAATCTGAGGAGCACGTTGCTGCTGTGCTTCCATCCGAGCTGAGCAGGGAGGAAGGGCGGGGGGCTCAGGAGGCTTGCAGCAGGGCATCCCCACTGCTGGGAAAACCATGCTAATTCCCGTCATGAAAGATGCCACACTTCCCTGTGCCAGGGACACCAGGACACAGTCATGTATGAAACATGGTGACTTTCCTACTTCTGACAAGGGCTGTCATGTCAGCCCCAGCTCTGCCCCATCCCACGGTGGTGACAGGGATCCTGTTGTTGGGGATGGAGCCCATCCCACAGACAGTCCCCTCCATCATCACACTGCAGAGACCTGGTCTCCCCAGGCATTGGCCAAAAACACTAAAGCAAATGCATGTGTCTGGTATTTGCAATGTGTACTCCATCAGAAATGAGCAGTTGTGGTGCATGGTGTGTATTTCATCTCAGTTTGATATCGACGTGTGAGCTCACCGTATCTGCATGACATCACATGGCATGGTAACCCACGGCCCAGCGTATCGCACAGGGTGTGTACAAGAGGTATACATTCCCCTTAGAAACGTCTGGCCTATAAATGCCAGAATCTTCCTGCATGGAACTAAAAACATTTATTCTGGAAGAGTCTAGAGTCTCATGGCTAAATGCAATAAATACAGATTTAATTTCATAGTTAATACCCTGTCCAGGGTAAAATGCTCATTTTTAATATCATTGCCTGCAATCTGACATTACCAACAAGATGTTGCAACACAATATCTGAGTCATTGCAAAGGAGATAATGGTATTTTCTTGAGTTCAATCTGGAGGAGAGTTGGCCTCATTAATCAGGCTTGAAAAAACGATGCCAGAGAGTCTGCCAGAGAGTCTGTCTGGCCTGCTTTGAGCACGAGTTACGTGACCTAGGGCTGTGGGGAGAGGGGGAGAGCATAAGCAGACCTGGATGTCACAATGGGGGATCTCCCAAGACCTTTTCTCACATGCATTGCCCCTTTCTAAGGGTCAGACAAGAGGCTCCTGAGTTTGGGGTACAGGGGCGTCAAGAGTGTCACTCCGGTTCTGCCTTTTATTTTACATTAATCCCAGGGGAACTGTCATCCTACAGAGTGACCAGGGTGCCTCAGCACAGCTGAACTTTGGAATGGCATGGAGGAACAGGCCAATGTGACAGCGTCCCTCAAGTCTGTCCATCACCAGACCTGCATGCCCCATCACTGTTGAGCCCAGAGCCAACAGTGGGGTGCAACAACACTTGGTAAAGCAACTAGGAAGGAACGTGCATTATGGACAGGTCAATAAAATGTACAAGGTACAGACATGGGGAGGGAAGCTAGAAGGAACCAGCCCATCAAAGAAATAGTGCCCTTAAAAGTGTGTGCAAGTCTTGTAGGTCTCCTCAGGGTAGGAAGCAGAAGAAGAGAATATTGGGAACTGAGGGAGAAGCCTGTCTGGCCTGCCATGGGCTCTGGGAGTGCCAGCGAAGCTCAAAGGTTCTGGACAAAACCAGGAGCTCTCCCAGGAATAAAGGGCTTTCTTTTCTGCAAGCAAGCAGAAGCGGCTCCAGTTATCCAGCAACGCTAGTGTGGGAGGGAGACCTCTCTGGCAGAGCGCTCTTTAGTCTGGCAGGCAAAGCCCAGGATCTACACAGAAATATGCAATGTACTTCTAACACTGAACACTATTGGCCCAACTTGGCTGGGGATGCAGCAGATTTGTTTTCAGCGAGAAGGCTTTAATTCAAGACTGGGTACCTCATCGTAAAAGAAATGCTTTTTCTTGACCAGACATTGCAGACAGGATGCAAGAATCAGCAGATGAAAGTCCCTGACCTGCTATGCAGAGGTCAGAGCAGATGTATCGTTCCATCCTTGAAAGCCAGTAAACGGTTCTGCAGAAACCATGTGTGAATGAATAAGTGACTCATGAGACACATTAACTCTTGTAATTTTACCTCCAGAGGCAGTGTGACATGTCTGGGGAGAGCAAAGACACTAAAATTGAGCTCAGCCTACCCTGTGGTCTAAGCCAGAGGAGAGGTGACGGAAAGCACAGTGTTTGCGAAGGCTCTGTACAACCAAACTGTCCTTATCAGGAGGGTGCACAGATAGAGATTGTGCTGAGACCTCCTCATCAGGAAATCACCTGTGGGACAGCAGAGAACCAACCCCATGGCCACAGTAGACAATCCACGCTCTTGCTCCCCATGGTTTTCTGTGTGTTTCAGGCAGGGAAGTGCCTGCAGTGGCCTGTCTGGCTGGATCCATAACCATCTGCCCTCTCCTCCTTTGTCATAAAGCAGCCTTGTCACACAGCAACCGGCCATGGGGGGCAACCACCTTGGACACGATCTCTCCCCTCTGTGCACCACCTGGCACACAGAGCTGTCAGCAACCCCAGGAAAGGTGCAGACATTGCTACCTTCTCCCCGGCAGCTCTTCACCCATTTCCCATCAGAATGCATGATCCCTCCACCACACACAGAGTGGTGTGGCTGCTGGACCAGCACATGCTGCCCAACAGTATTTCCCTGTCTCTTCTGGGGATATAGCAGCTGGTCACCCACTGTACTGTTACTCTGGATTGAGAGTGAATATTGGGACTCATTTCTAGGACAGAGGAGTCCAGCCATGAGCTGGGCGTCTCACGAGAGACCTTCCAGCTGTAGGAATCTTCCACAGAAAAAGTCACAACTGCTTGTTCAAATGTTTTGTCAATGAAATGTAGCATTTTGGATATCAAATTCAGAATTTAAAAAGGAAATATACATCTCAAAAAAAAAAAAAAGGGTTTCCAGTGAAATTTGAACATCTCCAATGTGGTTAGAGTATCTCATTTTATCTGCAAACTCAAAATGTTGGGGAAATTTGGAAAATCAAAAAAGTTTTGGACTAAATGACTCAATCTTCAGTTGCCAAAAGAGGGACAATGCCATCTTCATGCTGCTGGATTTTAGACAAACCTCATTTTATTCAAATTAATATGTGTTCTGACAAAAAAAATTTAATGAAAACAACTTTTCTCAGGAACAATTTCCATTTCCCAGTTCTGTGACCCTAAAATGCATGCCAAATGTCTCTAAGAGTCAGTGTTTTGTTTTATTTAAATGAAAAGCAAAATGACAATAAAGTGAATATTTAAAGTGAAGCTCTGTTCTGAAAATATATCTACTTAATGCTAAAAAGGTTCAGTTTCACAGAGCTGAAAACAATTATAAACCAAATCAATTGGGAGAAGGAATTTAATCAGAAAAATATGAATGTTAAGTGGGAATTGTTGAAAAAAATTTTACACATTGCCCCAAAACCACAATCCCACAATTGAGAAAAGACAGCAACATTGGGTAACAAAAAAAAAAGGTCTCTGGCTTGTGAGAGAAGTGAAGACAACTGTGAAAAATAAGAAAACCATATATAACTTAAGAAAATGGAAACTAATAATAATGAATGAAAAGTGAGAAACTGTAGAAAACTGATAAGGAAAGCCAAGAGCTGAGGACAATGTATGGGCTGCAAACCTGAAGCTAATGAGAAGCAATTTCTCTCAATATAAAAGGAATAAATATAGCTCTTCTGAAGTTGTTGCTTGTATTAGTCTATCTCTGGATGGATGAGCTAGAGCAATCAACAGCAATAGAAGAAAACTCATGTTTGCCAATGTTTGTAGAAGTATTTGGCTGGACCAGATACTGGTAGGGCTGTCAGCCTGGCATCAGCTCTAGGCAGTCACCTCCAGAAGCTGCTACAGCATGCAACAGGTAGAGATTTAAGTAATAGCAACATGATTAATGCTAATTCACACAGACTTATGGAAAATGGAACATATCATGCTAAGATACATATTTTTCCTGAAATTAAAAGTTTGATTGATAAAAATAAGATTGGTGGTGTAATAGACTTCTGCAAGGCAATTGACTTGGTACTGTATGACAATTTGATTAATAAACTAGAACAATACACAATCAACATGGCACATATTAAATAGATTAAAATCTGGCTGGGTGACGTATCTCAGATGCAATTGTAAATGGGAACTCCTCACCCAGCAGGGGTGGGTTTAGTGGAGTTCCCCAGGGTTCAGTTCTTGGCCCTGTGCTATTTGACATTTTTATCAATGATCTGGAAAAATATTAAATCATCTGTGGTAAAATTTGCTGATGACACTGAGATTGTGAGACCAGCAAATAGAGAAGAAGCCAGATCACTGCTGCAGAATGGCCTAGGTTTTTAGTTAAACTGGGCATAAGTAGATAGTTAATATAGCCAAATATAGGCATACATGTAGGAACAAAGCAGCAGATTATCGGCCACATACACAAGTCGGAATGCTTTGTCCTGGGAAGTGGTAACTATGAGTCCCTAGGGAGTCTGATAGAGCTTGAGGGGACTGTACCCTCCTCACATGTGAAGGTCGCCAAAAAGCCAGTGCATTCCTTGGACAGCAGCTTTGAGGCACAGTAGAGAAATTATACTACCCTGCATTCGGGTGCCTGTGTCCGCCCAGCACCTGGTTCTGGTTCTCATTGTGCACCAGGATGCTGAGAGACTGGGGAAAAATCTGTGCAGACGATCAAAGTGAACCAACCTTGCAGTGAGAGATGTCCAGAGCTCAATCTATTCTTCTTGACAAAAAACAGGTGCTGTTGTATCTAGATCACGTATATCTCCCCACAGAAGGCTCTCTAACCTTGCAGAGTTTTAGTATGATCCTATGTCTGGAACGTGAAGCAAGGCAAACTGAAAACAGTAATACGGCATAATGCTTACTGGCATACCAGCAAGTGTAATTAACCACTGGAACAATTTACTAAGGCAGTGTGGGAATCTCCATCATTAGCAAATGTTACATCGTGCTTGGTTGCTTTCTCTGATTTAATCAGGTATAAATCTGGGCTCAGATTATACCTGGTAGCCAGACTAGGTATCTGAAGGTCTCTTCGTCCAAACGATGGAAAGGAACTCTGAAAATGAAACCGTCACTACTGTTTCTGACTCTGCTTGTACTTACAGGCAAGGACTGAGTCCCACTGTTCCCTCCTAGTTATGCCTCATTGGCAGCAAAAGCTTCAACATGGGCATTTTTCCTGTTGATAAGCTGCTGCAAAAAAGCTATGTCCATTTTTTAGACATGCAGTGATTTTACAGAGCAAAAGAGGTGAATTATAACAGCAGTTTTGTTAAATCATGGAGCATGGCAGAAGTGACCTCTCCTCCTTCCATGGCCTGCTCCTTAGGACCTTCTTGCCGCAGCAGCGTGTGAGCCACGGGTGTTTTGAACTCAATACCAACACATGGTCCTGTGGTGGGACTGTGTCACTCACGGAAGCCAAGATTAATGAACAGGCCTTCAACATGAAGGATCAATTATGGTCAATTATAGAAGGATCAAACAGTCTGAAAGGTGACATGTTGTGAGTTTGGGAAGGGATGAACAGCTGGTCAGGTCCATCTTTAACTGAGCAGTCCCAGTGGGTGACTTCCCCTTATGATATGTCACAGCAGGGCATTTGTTGTCTCCATCTTACCTTGCCCTTTACAGCTCTAATCTAATTTAGGCTTTTATTCTTGACAGACTTCTTTTCAAATTCTTAGGGTTTATTTATCCCAGATTAACTGAAAACTGTGCTTCCTCACAAAGCTTGGCTTAGTGTACTCCTGCCTAAGGTCTAACTTCCTCTAGTCCTACATGTCATGTGGTCTGCCTTATTTTCTCTAAATGTTCAAGCAGGAACACACCTGACTCATGGTGGCCAAAACCCAGCTATTAACTCACCTTCTGACATCCTCTCCCATCTGCTTCCTCCCTCTCACCAGCACTGCCACCTTCCCAGAGGCTCACATGTCATCTTTGGTTCTTCAGCTGCACCCAATGTCTGAGCTCCTACCTACGTCATGTACAGAGTACTGACTTGTCATCTGACTAGGCCATGAAGGCTCTTCTGCAACCCCAAGCATAGGAAGAGCTGCTGCCATCCATATTTCATGACATGTCAGGAATTGTTAGCAAAATTGTTCTCCAGAAACTCTGACCTCTCAAAGCTGACAAGGATGGGAAACATCCTGTCCTAAGGTCAGAGTGCTTTGTCACTCTCCACACCTGGGTGAGCAGGTACAGCCTTTATAGTCAGTGGTGTTTAGGAAGTCATTCATCTTGCACTAAGTAGATGTCTAAATAAGGGCAGACAATCCACTACCTAAAAATGCCAACTTCTGAGCAGTGAAGCAGTGGCCAGGGACTCCTTGGCTCCCTGCACAGCTCTGCCCTGGAAAACTCTGAAGACTTTTCAGTGCCTTGGAGCCAGGAGGACTGTGGCTCTGCCCAGGAACTGGACATCTCTACATCCTGCTCATAGTGAAGGCAGCTCCAGGAGGTGTGTAAGGACTGCAGAGCCAAAGCCTACACCTTGTGCAGACCAGAGCATGCAGATGGTCACAGAAAGAACCACAGTTCTTGACTACAGGTAGCCAAGGGCTTCTTGCTCCATTTCATCAGGGCTTTGTGAACCTCTGTGTGCTGCTGAAGGAAGGTGACTTGCAGAAAAGCCAGCCCACGGAGAGGCCATTATCCACAATGTTGCAACAAGGCAGAGGATTAGGGGAGGAAAACCATCTCCTGGGGCCCTGCACACAGATATTTGGCCCTTGTCTGGCTTACATGAGTCTCCTCTTCCTGCTGTCCACCTGCCTGCGGTCACAGGGAAGGGGCAGGAAGGAGACTGTCAGGGCTCTTCTTGCCTTAACAGGGCAGAGGTCAGTCTAACCTGCAGCTGCGATTACCATTATTCCCAAGTGGAAAAAGTGGCTTTGGTTTGCTCTGGCTGCCTATGTGCCAACATCAAACATGTTTTACAACTGACCTGCAAAGAATGTGTGTCACTGAAGAGGATATGTAGCCCTGGAAAACATAAAACACAGCTGTATTGTTAAATAGTATCTCATCCACCAGATCAGAATAACAGGCAAAGATGATCTCAGGGAGATAATTCTACCAAGTATGTTAGCCGGAATGACTCCACTACCTTCGCCAGTGGAAGATTCTTATAAATTCACTCCTCCTGCCATCCTTTTGCAAAGGGTCAGAAG
This sequence comes from Eurypyga helias, assembly GCF_000690775.1. NCBI lineage: Eukaryota > Metazoa > Chordata > Aves > Eurypygiformes > Eurypygidae > Eurypyga > Eurypyga helias. Next base: position 9,758 of record NW_010274731.1, on the reverse strand, counting down.
ATGTACTGACAATAGCAGCATGCAAATATTTCAGAACTTGGCCACACGCTGAGCAAACACTCTGGATAGCTTCACGAGTAGATTAAAATGCCAGATCAGCGAGCAGTGGTGCACTTTAAATATGCTCGCTAATTTATTAAGTTTATTCTTAGCAAGCTTGCAGACTTCAGAAAGTTAAATTTCTCAGTGACAAATGGCAGGGGAGTTGGGCAGCCAGAGTGTGCGTGCTGCAGTTGGATGGCCCTGGAGAAGGCAGTGCAGGGGAGCAGATACCACCAAGTACACTGTATGGGTGAAAATCCCCAACGGAAGAGCCTGCACTGGCTTATTGTCAAGACTGCTGTACAGCTACAGGGTATAAAACCAGGGCTCTTGGCACATCCTACTCTTCTCCAAAGTGCTGCTGCCTCCCACTCCAGGCTTAAACATCCCTTATCTCTTTCTCTAGCCCTGGCTGTGTGCTATGGGTTAACCACCACCCTTCAATACACTCTTTATGTCCCGGCTTTACTAAGAGTTCCTTGTACTCTAGTAATAGCAGTGCTCCTCTCACAGCAGCAGCTCACTTCCTGCAACCAGAGCTAAGCTAAATGAACCTCCCCTCTGAGGAAACCATCTGCCATGTTCCCAAATGATAACCCTGTCCCTTTTTCATGTGCCCTGATCATGTGGTGCCCAGGACCTCTCCACTCTTCAACCCTGTCTGCTCCCTGCGCTCAGCCGACAGGAGCTTGGGCTCAGGAGCCTACTGATGCCTCATCCAAGTCAGGACTGGTGGGAGGTCTCTCAGATGGGACACAGCAGTTAGCATTTAGTAGATACATCTTCAGGCAGCAACTCTGGACCACTGCTGCCCCTCAGCCCTCTGCCTCTGCTATTGTCTATGGCTCTGCAGACCTGGAACGTGGTCTGGAGTAACAGAGTTTCCTCAGGAGGAAACCAATGCTGGCACTGTTGCTTGAGATATATATATTTTTGGTATCCTTGCTCAAACTGAACTAAGAAGTGTGTTTAGTAACCCTTCCGAAAGGCTGTGTGTCTGCTATCACACATCCCTGAAGAGGAAGCATGATGGCAGGACAGAGCTCTGGGATGATGTGGAGAGTCCCATGCAGCAACATTATCCAACCTCTTGGGCCCTGGGAAGACCCTGGTGGTCCCACGACACTGGGTGCCATGTGGACATGAGGCAGTCCCTGCCAGGAGGGACCTGACACTGCTGCATTTAGGGGGGTAAAGGAGTTATGCATCTTCTTCATGTTTGTTTTGATTGCACTGCTAAGGAGAGGAGGAGACTTTCTTCCTGCAGGAAAGCACTGCAGTGGGATGGGGACGGACACAGCCCCAGGCTGCTCTGCAAGGCTTGATGTTGGAGCCTGGTGGGACACAGGCCTGGAGCCACCTTACAGAAAAACCCCAGAGAAACAGAGAGCACAGAGCAGCGGCATGGGGAGTGCAAGCAACAGCATGAGGAATTCATCAAGCTCAAATACCACCTAAAGGACCATTTCTGTCATTTGAAGTCCACTCAGCAGTGAGGTTGGAGGGAGTAGCAAGACTAGATGTGCTGACAGTAGCTCAGCACTCCACAAGCTATTTCCCGCCACTCCTGCCCTTTGCTGGGCCACCACAGAAACACTGGGAGAAGGGAAGCCAGTTGCAGCGCAGGGACATGTGCGCTTGGGCAGCAGAGAGAGGCAGTCTCCAGGGAGGGAGCAGTTTGTCAGCCTTCAGCCTGGGGACTCTGTATGGCATGCCGGGATGGCTCCTCGGGGTGGTGATGACAGGCACCGGTGGAGATGCCTACGTGCTGTTTGTTGAGCAGAAATAAGACACTTTGAGTTTTCCAGGGACAGAACACAGCAGGGTCCTTTGAGCTGGAGCTCACAGCTATGTGAGGCAGTTTCACAGGATTTGCCACATCTCTGGGGAGTTATTATTCATCATCCCAATTCAGAAAGGAGTTGAGGCTCTTCTTCTGACACTGGGAGGGAAAAGACTTTCCCAGGAACATTTCCTGAGCTAAGAGCAAATCCCAAATGGTATTGCAATCCTCGGTCAACTGCAAATGCGTGTTATTGTTACTTGCACTGCAAAACGAGCTGTTGGACCCAAGGCAATATGTGCTGCTGCTGGTAGTTAAACAAACTCCATATGCCCGTCCAGCAGCTGGCTGGCCGATGTCAAAGCCCTGCAAAATGACCTGCTCTGACAGGCCTTCTCCTAGTGATCCTCTTTGATTTATTGCATCAGCCTGCAGTGCAGATAGGGAACATCACGCACAGACATGTGCTGGATCCATATCTGCACCCAATTGGGTCCATGTGCTTTCATCAGCTCTTTCATCCCCAGGTCCCTCTACATTTCAGCAAGTCCCTGTAGGAAAGCCTTGAGATCAGCTCCTACAGTGAGATGCTCAGGCCAATTTCTTGATCATTTGCCCTACCTCAGCAGCAATCTAGCTTCTAGAAATGCAGGAAAGTTGCAAAAATCAATCTGGGAGTAATACACCACAATGCACCGTGGGAACACCATCACCCTGTTGCTCACAAATTCATCCCAAGAGCAAAGAAACCTTTCTAAATAAGAGTATGCCAGACTGTCATCCTCAATAGGCCAAAGTCACTTTACTTTTTTCCCCTCCTCTGGCTACAGCAGCATGTGGGGATGGATTAGTCTTGAGGGGCCTGAAAAAAACATAAAGGATAAGACCAGTGCTGCAGTTAATGGGATTGGAGGACAATAACGAGAGAAAAACATCCTGGGGGCTGGTCCAGGGAGACACAGAAGCTAGGTGTGAGCTGCTGCACTTGAGTGACAGCTCTGAGGGCTCAGGGACAGCTTTGCTGCAGGACAGCCCACTGGGTAGTAGGGTCAGCCCTGAAGGCACACCAGTGAGGAAGGTGGGAGAACCAAACCAGGGCAAGCCAGAGTGAAACATTGCAGGCTTCTGCAGGTCCTGCCTTTGCTCAACCTTTCCCAGGGCAGAGCTACACCAACTCTCCTCCAGACAACCCTTGGTACCCACTGCATGCAGGGCTGGGACGAGGTTGGGCAGTGGCACAGAGGAGACGGGTTCTTGAGCCCACGCTGATGCTAAGAGAAGTAATGGCTTTGCACAAGCTCTAACACGGCAAGAAGGATGTTACAAAGGGAACACTGCAGGGTGCCAGAAGCCTGACTTAGGTATATGTTGAGCTCATGGGAGTGTCCTATATATTTACTGGGAATGGAGAATATCAGGCAGACCAGACACCAGTCATGCAGCTAAAGTGCAAAAAGACATGGACAAGCTTCCCCGTTAAAGGTCAGAGACTGCCGTTGGGCTGGGTGATGCCCACTGAGATACACAGTGCCAGCAAGAGGTCCTCTCTCCCTCCTGAGCATTGCCCTCAGGGCCACATAACGAGGAACTTCTCTGGGCACATGCTCAGCACTGGCAACACTGGTGAGTGTTCAAACGTGCTCAGTGCAGAGCTGTTGCAGGTCCCACACCTGCCTTATGGCTTCCAAAAAGCAGCTCTTGGCACCCCAAAATGCTGCCTGCGCTGTGCAATGTTGGGACAGATGCAGAGAAGAGCAGGAGCTGGTGGGGTTTGGGATGCACCAGGCTGGGCTAGTCCTTGGAGAGCATGAGGAGTGCATGGGAAAGCCTGTTCATTTTAGCCTGGATTTTGGTTGAGTTCGCTTAACTCCTTCCCAGGTCTACAAGGGTATCTATTGGCCCTTCATCACACACTTGCTGGCCCCCGGGGATGTCCCATCAGTTGACACCAGGAATCACATGGCACAGTGTGCTGGTAGATGGGCAAGCATCCTAGCAAAAACAAGCCTCCTGGGAGGTTGACTGTTCTCTGTTAGGCAAAGCTCTGTCCGTAGGGGAGAAACTACCCACAGCATAGAGCACTGTCCAGGTGCAGAGTTCCAGTGCCATCCCTGCAGGAGAGGCAGCAGTCCCCACACCCCAATGCTCAGAGAGACTTCCTGAGGGTGCTCTTGGCTATCACACCCCCATGATGATGTCCAGAGCCAGGAAGTCCCTGGGGACAGCTGATAAGCCCTCTGCAACTGTTCCACAAGTGCCCGTGCAAGCAGGAGGCATTTTTGGCTTGAGGTTGGGACATAAATCAACATGAGCCAGAAAAGGCAGACGCACATCCCCTGCCCTGGTGCCTTCTCCAGAACAATGCTAACAGCACTGAGCTGGTGGCTGCTGTGTACCTGGGAAACATTGCATGATACACACTATAGTGAACAGTCCCAGCTGCAGTGGCCAGAGAATCATGAGGGTTACTGCACTGATTATCCTGGCTTCAGGATCACATGCCAAGCACCAGTGCGTGGAAGGGGAAAATCCTGAGAGCAGAATTACGCATGTGCTCCATGAATCCAAGGAGAAAGAAGAATGTGTTTACCGGGAAGCCATGTGAACCACACACACAGAACAACCTGGAATATCCAGACAGCGTGGTCTCTCCTGAGGTTCTCAGAAATTGCCTCACAGTTTCAACTCAGTCATTAGCAACTGATGAGCAGCACTAGTGGGCCAGGAGAGAACCACAGCAGGTCATGGTGAGGCCACGTGCACAAACCCTTAGTTATAAGATCCCATTTTGGAGCCATGCAAACACAAACAAGTAGGAAAAAAGTCCCCAAGGAGTATCCTCTGATGGCTGGATGAACCATTCCCAAGTATGATGCTACCCGGTGTCCACAGCAGCTGGTTGTAGGTGCAGCATGGGCAGGGTCTGTGCTGCCAAACTGTTTCCTCACCCATGTATTAGGGCTTGGACATGGCTACAACCGCTCCCTTGCCTTCCCTGATTGCATTCCTTGCACTGTTATCTCTGGGACTGAAAACTAGGGGCTGGCTCAGAAGGAATAACAGGTATGGAGGGTCCCTCTCCCTGCCTGTGCCATGAAACTAGTACTCCAGATTGCAGAAAGTCTGTCCCTGTTTTAAGGCAAGCAGCAGATGAAACAACTTGACTGGGAGACACACTACAGCCTACAGTCAAGGGAATGAAAGATGGGCCATCACAGAGATGGCAACTGCCCTACCTCCAGCAGGCATCTGGAGCCACAGTGACTTGGGAGGTGTGTTTAGGATCATATTCCTGGTGAGTGCCTCTACCACCATTGGAGCTCATGTGCAATTTGGGCAATCTCAAAACAGAAGTGCTTCTACAGGAGACACAAAGTATGTTTGAAGGTTCAGGCTCAGCAGATTTTGCAGGGAAATCTGCTGTTCTTGGACCACCTTGGCCAAAAGAAAAGATAAACTTTCCTCCCATCCCCTTCTAGAAGGGTCCTGCCTGTAACTCACCACAACAGTCTCCTGAAGTGCAAGTCTCCTGAACCGCAAGGAGCTGGACACCATGACCTGGCATGCTCTTTTTTCCTGTTTCCCAGCTATCAGCTCACTCCTTCTCTCCAGACTTCCCACACAGTGGCTTGAGGTTGGACACAGTCTCCACACCGATGCCTGAATCCAAGGCACCCAGTGGGTCCCAGTCCCAAGGGTGGGCATGGATCCTTGAGGAGAGCTTGGGAAGAAGGCTGACAGGAGGAGGTGGGCTTTGGGGGAATTTCTAATCTTGTCTATGCTCTGGGAGCCAGGCAAGTTCAGGGAAACCCAACGGCTTACCACTTTTGTGAGGCATGCACCTGGGGCTGGAGGAGCCCAGGTGGCTTTGTGGAGGAGCAGGAGGAAGAGGCATACAGAAGAGTCCATTTCTCAGCACTGGTGCCTCTTATTTCTACTCTGACGGGTGCAAGGATCTATGCTGTATCTCTGAACCATCCTTCAGCAGAGCTGTGCTGATGGGCCCACAGGCAAGGGAAGCCTTGAGCTGGTAACATGAGCAATGACACCAGCTATGCACTATGGGACATCACTGAGCTTCCCCAGGAGCAGGGAACCATCTGCAAACTATCTGCAGCCGACAGCCAGCCTGTGCTGGAGGATACACACAACCAGCCTGCTGAGTGCTCAAAGGTAGGTGAAGACGTGACTTATAACCCTGTCACAAATGGGTCATATCTGGCATAGCAACATCCTGGTGGGTCCATGCCCTTCATCTTGGGAGCTTCATCCTGTCTTTGTACCCCTGGTCCTAGGTACTCCTAACTCATGGGGTGCATGCATACCCCAGACCCAAGAGCAGGGTCTGGATCTCTTTGCCATCTAATGCCCAGTACATTACTTTAGCTTCTGTCCAATAACTGGCAAGAAGGCCAAGAAATAAAGCAGGTACATTCCGGGAATACTGCGGCAGCAAACACTGCATGAATCACGTCAGGCAGTGTCTTCTTCCCAAGAGACGCATTTGTCCACCCAAGGCAGGCAGCCCACCTTTGGAGCTCAACCTTTCGAGCAGAAGGCAGGTCTTCCACACCAGGGGTGGTGAAGGAATAGGACAATGTCCAGGCAGAGAGAGGCTTTGCTTCAGCTGTGTCATGTGTACTGTGACGCAGTATCCCCTGGGCTGTACCGCTCCTCCCCCAGTACCCTCAGCTGCTCACCGGCACCAAACCAGCTCCACAGGTCTTGGCACAGGGGGCTGCTTTCTCCACAAAGCTGTTCTGTTCTTCTGAAATGTCCCTACCTGAATGCCACTGGGGTTTACCGTGGCCATGTGCAAAACAGAGTGACCCTGGAGACAAGCAGCAATGCAAGAAGGTTGCAGGAAGGGGCACAGTGAAAATTGATTGAGTAGGAGCTCTGAATGTGGCACTGTGGCTTGGACAGCAAATACGGCACAGAGAAAGAAATCCAGAATTAGGGAGATCATACCTGGTTGTTGTGACTACACAACAAGACGGATGCTGGAAAATGAGAATGGGTTCAGAGAAGAGCTACAAGAATGATTTGCAGCCTGGAAAACTGCAGAACCATGGAAGGTAGAAGCCCAACCCCTTTTCCTGGTGCTGGACAAGGCTAAAACAAGACTTGGCCCCACTCAGCAAGCACTTGGTGGGCAGCTCTCCAGCCCAAACCAAAATGAGCTCCAGATGAGCCTGGGTACTTGTAAATGAGAAGGCAAAGTGCCTGTTGCAAACAGTGGCTGCTTACTCCACCAAACAGGCTTTGATGTGGAAAGAGGGGCTTTCTCACCTGAGGTCACTCAGACCTGCTCTGCCCACGGCTGCAGGGAAGGGGGTACAGGAAGGAGTGTCACCCAAAGAGCAGGCTGGCCTCCATAGACATAAGGATGGGACTGGCCACCACAGACAAAGGATGGGACTGGTTCTCCTGCTTCCCTGAGCCTAGATAGGAGCAGTAACCATCCACACAGTGCTGCAGCTGGAAGGAAAGCATCAGAGACCAGGGTGGCAGCAGTGGGGAGGTGGTGATTTTATCTGGAGATGGAGGTGAGCTCAGGAGGGCCCATCTCCTTCCTCTCCGCAGGGACCATGCCAGCTCAGTGAGGTCTTTGCTGTTTTCCTCTTGGCTGTCAGGCTGCAAGAGCCCTGCAGCAGCCGTGCCAGGCTTTTAACACAAGCACAGCGCTTGCACAGTGGGACTGGGCCAGCTTGGCTGGCCTCCAGCCCTGGCTGCCATAAAATGGGAAATAAGGGAATTAGAGCGAGACCACAGTGACCACCAACCAGCTGCCACTGACAGTGATGGGGCAATCTTCCCCTGCCAGGCACGAGCAGGCAGCAGCACATCACCCTGTGCACGCCAAGCCCAAATGTGGTGGCAGCCCATGGTGCAGCTGGAGCATGCATGGAGGAGGATGAGGAAGGGGAGGAAGCCCTCCTCAGATGCTCCCGGGGAGCAGCACTGCCAGGAGCCCCGGGAGGCTGTGCACAGCAGACAGCTCAGCCCCACTTGCAGAACAGTATGGAGTTTTCTGCTAGTTGCATGTTTTATGAAAAGTTGTTGGCAAAAATGTGCGTTTTCTTTGGCTGCGTTTTGCACGGATTTGGCAAAAGTGTAACGTTAGTGTCTCCCCTTGAGAGAACTTTATTGAGTGGAACAGTGTCAGATATTTTTAGCTACCCATTGTTAGCTGAAGAACAAAGCCATAACTAAGATATTTTGTCTCTTACACTGAAACGGGACTATCAGACAAATCCATGTACAGTCATATGTGGCTGCCCATTGAGATGGAGCACGACAGGGAAACTATTTTTAGCCTGTACACTCCACACAACAACCACATTTCCCTTCCCCTGCATGCTGGACCACCAAAACACATGGACAGCACCAGAAAGAGCAGCATCTGAGAGCGGGACGTGGGGTCACTTACTTCTGCTGTCTCTTGGGCCATCTGACAAATGACATTTATGTGAGAGATAAAGTCACACAATCCTAAAAGAAAAAGAACTTTTTTCTGCTCTTTTTTTTTTTTTTTTCCACTCAGAGACAAAATGATGTGTTTCACCAACAGGCAACAAGGAAAAGTCAGCCAGGACCCAGATGGATCTCAGCAAAGCAGAAGTTGTAATACACAGTGATAAAACCTGAACCCTCTTCCCTTTTCAAAAAAAAAACACGTACATGCCCTGAGGGCCACTCTGATGAGGAGAGGTCACCCACGGATGGCACTGGGTCATGCAGCCTGCAAGGAGAAGAGGGAACCAGCACAGCCCTGTCATGGCAGCATGCTGCTGTCTGTCCAGCTGCCACACAGTCAAACTGGGCTGGAAACATAACTGTTTTGTGGCTGCCAAGGTGGTGCTTTTGATAGCATTAACCCTGGAACACCAGAAAGCCCTGCACAAGGCTGACAAAACCTCCCCCAAGTGCTTTGGCGCTCAACAAATTACATCCAGTGGCTTATGACTGGCAGCATTCTGCATTCATTTAAAAGAAACAAAGTGGTCCATAAATAACCTGGATTTCTGAGTGTGAGTGATGCCGGGAGCTTTTTCTAAATAGTTTTTGTGGGTTGCATTGGTGAATCAAAGAGAAGTTGCATTATTCAGCTGAGCGTTTGGTGCAACCAGAACAACCCTCCCCAGCTAACACAGCAACACAGCACTCCTGTCAAAGCAGGAGTAAGAGGAACAGAGGTAGGGTGCCATTGCACAGCCCGACTAGCTGGGAGGGATACCCTCTGCACCGGCTGGGGCAGGAGGATTAAAGTAACCATCAGAGAAGCCTCCAAATGGCTGCAGCAAAGCAAGAGCCTTCAGGGACCTCACATGGGCTTCACCATCATCACCCTCTCTGTGCAAAACCAGCCACTGCATCCTCTCCACATCTCCCTGCTGGCCTCTCCAGGAAGGCCAGCTCCTGATTTGCTAAATGCACCTTGTGCCTGTTCCTGGAGAAGTTCCAGGCTCCGTGTAGGTCTGCACCTAGTCCCAGACCTGCTGGGTACAAGTGGCCACCAAGGCCCCACTGATAGCCCAGAAGCAGCAGGTAGCAGCAGACGCCTGACTGTGCTCCGTCTCCCTAGAGATCCTGCAGCACATCTGTGCCGTGTGTCAACATAACCAAACACGCACGTGAGAAAGCAGCTAGAAGAACAGTAAGTCATTAAGTAGGAAATGTAAATTACCTGCAAACTTTTCGGCTGAGCTAGAGTGTCCTGGAGGAGATGCTGCTTTTGTGACTCCTTGCTTTCTCCGTGGATTAGGGCTGCTTTTATCAGGGAGCAGTGATTGGTTTTATAAACTTGAAGCACAGTTAGAACTGGTTTAAAACAGAGTGAAAGGAGTTGGTGCGGGTGCAATTAGACAAACTCCGAGAGCTGCTTTTCCAAAAATAAATTAACTTCTTGCAGCCCGCGGAGCGGAGGAGG
>NW_010274730.1:0-670 GCF_000690775.1 Eurypyga helias | reverse complement strand
GGTTACAGCTATGTTAGGGTTAGGGCAAGGATTAGATCCATAAGAGTTAGTGTTGAAGTTATGTTATTCTTAGTGTTAGGTTTAGGGTTTGAACCATATTAATTTTAGGGTTATGATTAGGTTTAGGTTTAGGGTAAGAGCTATTTTAGGATTAGGTTTAGGGTTAAAGATAGGTTAGGGTAGGGGAATGTGTTAGAGCTAGGGTTACTGTTAAGGGTGGAGCTATGTTAATTTGAGAGTTAGGGTAAGAACTATTTTTAGTGTTTGGTTTGGCTTAGGGTTAGAGCTATATTAAGTTTAAAGTAAGTGTTAGGTTTAGACATAGGTTTATGTTTAGAGCAAGGGTTAAGGTTAGGGTTAAGGCTATATTTGAATTAGGATTAGGGTTAGTGGTATGATATTAGGTTAACAGCTAGGGTTAGGGGTAGATCTTGGTCAGGATTATAGTTCAGGTTAGGTATAGAGCTATATTAGTGTTAGGGTTAGTCTTAGCATTATAGCAATGTTAGTGTTGGGTTAGGTTTAGCGTTAGGGTGAGAAGTATGTTAGGGTTAGGGTTAGGGATTCAGGTGTATAAGGGATAAGGTCACGGTGTGAGCTATGTTAGGTTAAGGGTTTTTTTAGGTTTAGAGCAAGGGTTAAGCCTAGGGTTAGTGTTAGTGCTATGTTA
>NW_010274729.1:1966-2271 GCF_000690775.1 Eurypyga helias | reverse complement strand
TATATATATATATATATATAGATATATCTTTATCTATATAAAAGATACTGTTTCCTTTCTTGATTTTGTAACAGATCTAAATTATCCCACCTTATCAAAATAAATTAGACTAGTTTTGCCTGTTTGGAACAAAGCATAAACAAATAAAATCCTTTATTTGTAAATTTAATAACTGAGGAAGAAGAAAATATGCAACAGTCCAGATGGTACCAGTAGGTAGAGTTAGCATGATCATGATGTGTCTAGTACTATTAATGTTATCAGAAAATTTTTCCCTCCCTTTCCACTTACAGTGGTAGATCGCA
>NW_010274729.1:0-1936 GCF_000690775.1 Eurypyga helias | reverse complement strand
GCGAAGTGGATTGATAAAATTTGATTAATTCTATAAAGGTTTTTTTCTTTTATTCTTATAAGAGCAGACTTTTGTGTTAAAAAAACCTCTGTCTGTCTTGCCTCTGGAAGTTTTGCATAGCTCACTTTTCCCTTCTAAATATGGAGCTACAAAACATGAATCAGGACTTAATGAAATTCCATGTGTAACCTCCTTCCTCTCACACACACGGACACATTTTCACACTGTTAGGATGCTTAAACAATTTATGAAAATGTTATTTCGGCTTGGTAGAGGGTTGTTTTCTCTTGTACTGTCTAAAAAATATCATTTAACAAAAAAAAGACATTGTCAAAACATTTTGGATGTGACACAAGTTCTAGCACATAAGTATCTGCAAAGATACATGTGCCACCTAACAAAATAAATTATTTCTCAGTGCTAGAGGAAGCATTACTTTAATAAAAATGGCCTGAAATCTGTTAAGCAGGTAATCTCTGTAGTTTCCTGTTGCCTATGATAATTCTGCGTTCTTTTTGTATTCCCTGGGGTACTACATCTGGTAAAGTGCCCAAAGTGTCTATGTTGGTCAAAGCCTTGATTTTTGGATAGACCTGCATGGTGGCAGGGAGATTCTTGAGCTGAAGAGAAATTGTTCCATGCCCTGTTCTTGTTTGAGTACCAGAGGAAGAGCTTGCTTTGGCATCCCCTCCACATTCTGTAGCTCCAGGCTACCTGCCCTCCTTTTCCCAATATTTAGGCAGCCTTGAGGTGCTATCATCTGAGCTGCAAACAGCCTTGAAGGGTCAATGCCAGAAGCTCACTAAATCTCATGAATATCCTAGCTGCACCTTCCTCTCTCCACCTCTTCCTGATTTTTTGTTTTTGGTTTTTGGGTTTTTTTTTTGGATACAACAGGATGAAAGCTGGAGGGTACCATGGAAACCCGCAGAAGTGCTAAATCTCTAAAGGGACTACCCTTGAACTGTATTGGACCTTCCTTAGGTCACTAAGCAAACCTGTAAGACCAGGGCAGCAGATGGGAGAAAATGTGGTCTGTATGTTTGTTTCAAGTTCTTGCTCCTCCAGTGTTACTTCTACACCAATGGTCTCTAAATAGGAATACAGCACACCCCATGGAAGAAGAAATGGAAGGCTGCTCTACTTAGCCAACCCTATCTGCTCATTGCAAATCTATATATGTATAAAATTTTATTTCCTGGGAAGGAAATTTTCCTGTCAGGGAAACTACATATAATGTTGAAATGCAGCAGTAATATTTCTAATAATAAATTGCTGTCATACAGTCATGTGGTAATTACCTTTTCTTTCCTACCTTGAAGTACTGTTTGAAAGGAAAGGATTTTATATAATAAGAAAAATATACATTTTACATGAATTTGTCCAGAGTTAAGTCTTGTGTCATAGAAACATGAACAGGATTTTTTTGTTTGTGTTGCCCTGCAGATTTAAGTGAACAACGTAACCTTATTGCGAGCAGTGTTCCACTTGGTGAAAAAACAGACAAGATTCCAATTTACTGTTGTAAGAAATAAAAAGCTGTTGAGCTACATAGAGATATTAAAAATGCTCTTTTATTTGAATGAGCATTCTCTGCTTTGCCAAATTATTGCTCCAATTGTAAAGAGCCTGTGTGAGAATCGATTGTGTTAGGTTTATTGTATTTAAAAAACATGAACATTTCACTTTTAAGATATTGCTTATCATGCTCTCACAAACTTTCAGAGGAATACGTTGAATAATTTTATAAACAGGTACATTACTTACTGTAGAACAACATCATTTTACCCTTTATACATAACAGCTGATACAGTTGCTTATACAGCTTTTTATTCTGGAACCAGATATATTTGTGCCTTCAATATGCATTGGAGTTGTTGTATAATCTTAAATTGACTAAAAAGCCCACTTTGGTACACTGAATCTTGCTTCATGT
>NW_010274728.1:6484-10005 GCF_000690775.1 Eurypyga helias | reverse complement strand
CCGCTCCACCCCTCACTGCTGCCTTTTGGGAAAGCGGGCTGAGCACTCAAGCGTGAGCTGGGCTTCATCACCAGGCTGGCCCTCACCATCCCGGTACGGACACCATGGGGGTTCAGAGCAGGGCTGCGGCGAAGGGTGATGCCTCTGGGAGGGCCAAGCCCCCGAGCGGGGGAGGGCTGGAGCAGGAATACTTCTCCCAGAGCTTCCAAGCAAACGTGACTCTGTGGGCTGGGCCCCGGAGCTGCTGGTGTCCCCGAGGAGGTGACCCGCAGGGCTGGCCAGTCCCACGCCGTTTCTGCTGACCTTGGAACCTGGTGGGGTCCTGGGCGATGTAGTGCTGGAGAGCGGTGAAAAGCTGGTTCAGAAAACACGGCATGGAGACTCAGACCTCTTTAAGAAAGAAAATGAAGGGGGGAAAAAAAAAAAAAGCGCCAGGACAAAAGCCTAGGCTTGAAGCTGGAAAAGAGTCACCGACACCCAGATAAGGTCTGAGCCTTTCGCTGGTGACACGAGAAACTGCAATTGCTCAAAGCCTCTGAATACCAGGTAAAAAAAAAACGTCGTTGTCCAAAGCACACGCAGGTCTAACTTCGGCGCTCTCTTTTGGACACGTTGGCTTTGATTTTTGTTGTCTGGTTTACCAGTCTGAACAGGGGAGAGGGAGTCGGGAACGCGGCTGTCCGCTGTGCTGTGACACTGCCCTGTCTGTGACCTCGGGCACATCTTTCCCTGACATCCGCGTGTCTGCGTGGGTGCTTGTGTGTCCCATCCTCTTCTTTGGGGCTAACGTTCTCCATCCTCATTCACCTGACAGGGTAAGGATTTGGGAAAGTGAGCAAGTTAGTATTTCTCAAATGCTGAAGATGACAAGAGCCCTGAAGAAAATCTCTACATTAATCTTTATTTATGGAAAAGCAACTAAAAAAAAAGAAAAGACAAAAGGTTCAAAATTGCTTTTCTGGTCTGAGAGATGTGCCCACTCATGAAGGTAATTTGTGCCCCTCCCCTGGAGCTCTGCCACCTTTCCCCACCACCTCTGTCACAGGACAGCGCTGGATAGCTCTGCTCTGGGAGAGGTGGCTCAGATCCCAGCCCGCCTCAGATGCCTTCCGCCTGAAGGCAGGAATCTCAGATATATAGCAGCATGGCCAGAAGCAAGCTAGGCAGCCACAGCTGCAACTCCTCACCCTGGGCTCAAAAAAGCTCCCAAAACTACACAGAGCAAATGAAATCCATTCATCTCCCCCACGAGCTCCTGGAGTTGAACAGCTCTACAGGGGAGAAGTGGCCAGATGAGAGGAGGGATACCTGTGTCATGCCGCGGGGTCCCTCCTTAGTCAGTCCTGTTCTCAGCTTGACAAGGCCACCTGGAAGTTGCTCGCATTTCCTGGGGGATGTTGTTTGCTGAGTATCCATCGCTGCCAGTTATCTTCTCTCACCCCTTTCTGAGGAATTGCTCAGCAATCCCAATGTAAACCGTACGGTGCAGAACAACCGGTGTGTCCCTGCGTTCTCTGCTATCTTCTTTTCCTTTGTCCCATGACAAAGCCAAGGGACAGGTGCGCACACGCAGCAAACCGGAGCGTCTGAAGTGGCACAGCTTGGTTTTGTGCATTCAGTGAGGCAACTCAGAAAGGGTGTTTGGGAATCAAAGGGCTTCATGTGACTGTCAGGCAGAATCCAGCTTCTCTGGATTGGTACCAAAGTCCATGTGACTCCTCCCGGCCACAAACAGCTGCATCTGCATCTGCATGACCCAGCACAGCCTCGCAACCCTGCGACAATGCTCTGAGCCAGCTCGTGCCCAGTGCTGCCCATGCCACCAACTCCATGTGCAAGCAGATCCCCTGGTTGCCAGATGGGCAAGGGGCACTCATCCTGTGGTTGCCCAGGTTACCAGGTTCCTCCATTTCCCTGAAATCAGGGGTTTATTTGTAGCAGAAGGCCTCTGAGAGACAGACGTGGAAGGAAACCACCAACAGGGATGGGACAGGCCAGGAGGACCCACAAACCATGTCCTTTCCCCCCAAAGGCAGGTGAGGCAGCCATGGATCAACTTCTGGGAAAGTGGAGAGAGGATCGCACAGCTCAACAGAACAGAATATGGGAAGCCTTTGGTGCTTCCGCTGCACTCATACCTTGTCTGTGCCCTCTCCTGCACAACCAGCTCTTGAGGGAAGGAAGAAGTAACACATGAACATGGAGCATCGAGCATGTTTGTTGCAGGCAAGGGCAGGAGAGCACTATGATGCAGTCTGGGATTCCCCTGGGGCTGTTGGAGGACTGGTTTTTACTAGCGGGATCTCTGCTAGGATGAGATGAATGGGGAGCAGGATTAATTTGCAATACCTCTTATGTCACTTGTCGGAAGATTTAATGACTGGGATTTCCCTCTGGTTATCCTGGGGGAATATGAGCTCATTTTACAAGCTCTCGCCCGGCACCAGGCAAGGAGCCATTCTCAAGCTGTTTGAATCTCTTTGGAAGACGTCAGGACTAAAAATTGTTTCCCGTGAGCAGTACCAAGGAGCAGCCTGGCACAATCGTGGTCTGAAAAGGATACTTACTACAGGAGCATCTTTTTCCTCAAACCCTTGGCACACTACTCTTTCATAACTGTTCTGTAGCCCAAAATAACCTGTCCTGGCAGCTGGTGTTACTTGCATAAAGAGGAAGCTGAGGCCCTCAATGAGGTCAAAGGGAAGAGCACCCTGTCTAGACTCACATCCCTGGGGATTTCAGCCCCAGCCTCCTGGAAACCCCCCTGGTCCAGAATTGCCCTGGTGAGTCAGAGCCACTTGCACAAAGCCAGCACCAAGACAAACTCCAGAGCTATCCCACCATTCTGACACCTTCCCTCTGACCTGCTGCTCTTGGGAAGGCTTTCTGCAGGGCGAGGGAAATTTCCACGTTGCTCCTACCACCTGATCCTTATCGGCTCTTCCCAGCCATACTACAGGGGGGATGAGAACCTGCAACTGCACATCCTACTCACCTCCATCACTTGGTTTTCCATTCCCTCCAGCTATAAGGCCTTTCTCATGCTGCTCACCAAAGGCCTCTCTAACACTCTCTGTATCAGATGTTGCATGTGATGGTCAGTCATGTCTTTGGTGCTCACTAAGCCGGGTGCACTGGCAAGGCTTGCAAGGCCCATCCCTCTTTGGTAGGATGTTTAGGAATGCTTCCTGCCTGTGGCCAGCAGTGAGAAAACCAGTATCCCCAAGGTACCTCTTCCACAGGTTTTGGGGTGCTTCCTGCCCCCTCACCCAGCCTGGCAGCTCAGGTTTCCCTTGCAGAAGGAACTCTGCAATGCAGAAGTTGCCCATCTGGACCAAGTGGTTACTGAGGCTGTGGTTTGGGTGAACCATCCTGCTCCGCAGAAGTCTTGCTGTAGAGGAGTTATTAATATTCCTGTTGCCCATGTGCCATGCTGACTAGCTTCCAGGGATAAGTGCTCTCCTCATGTGCCTGTGGAGAGAGGGGACTTCCCAGGCCTAATTCAATCCTTCCCATTCCTG
>NW_010274728.1:640-6453 GCF_000690775.1 Eurypyga helias | reverse complement strand
CTGCTGAATCAGTGTTCATCCAGCCAACTTCCCCTTTTCACAAGGGGAAATATTTATAATCTAACACTCAAGCCACCTCGCAGTGCAGCTGGTGGAAGACGTCCAATAAACACCCCATCTAACTGCTGCCTTTGCTGCCAAGCCTCCTCCCAAGAGCTGGCGACTTGAGTGGCATTCAGCCACGCTCTTGTTCATATATACGAGGTAATACTCATTTAGCCGTTCGTTAGAGGCTGACCACTCTGACAAGATGCATGAAGGAACATTCTTCATGTAAATCTTCAAATAATCAGCAAGGCTGTTCTGAACTGAAAAAGAAAAAATCAGGTCAGTCTGAAGAGTTCATTAAGGGTTGTCTTCAGTAGAGAACCTGGCTTGGTACTCTCCATCGCAGCTAGCATGAAGATATCTTTGAAGTATATAGTATCTCTGTGCATAAATGTCCTCTGCTTATTATTACCAG
This sequence comes from Eurypyga helias, assembly GCF_000690775.1. NCBI lineage: Eukaryota > Metazoa > Chordata > Aves > Eurypygiformes > Eurypygidae > Eurypyga > Eurypyga helias. The sequence goes on along the minus strand of NW_010274728.1, from coordinate 5,990 downwards.
GTGGTATGGGTATAATATCATTCAGAAATAGTGGCTCCATAGCTACATCTGAGATCAATTTTGTGTTTAAAATAGGGATTCAAGCTCTCTCCTGTCTTGGTGTTACCTCCCCAGTCTTCTTGCACTTACTTGCTACGTGTAAGATGGAAAGATCAGAGAGCAGACAGCTACAAATGTTAAATAGCTGAGAAGTTAAAAATAATTATAATTAGCCCTTGAAGAAATACAGCCTCTAGTAACAAACCATTCTGATGTTTAGTCATCACCATAGTAGAATACAAAGACTTCAGGACTCCTGCACAGTAAAAGCTTACTGCTATCATGTGCAAAGCCTACACAAGAATATTACTTTTTAATTCCTGGGTATTTTTCACATTATTTTTGGCATGTGAAAGTGTCTCTGGATGGTTACATTAAGAATTCAGTTCAGAATTTTTCTTTTAAAAGTGCAACAGAAGTCACAACTTGTCTTAGCTAGGGATCGTTTGGAAGAGTTGCTCTTAAACACACTCATACACAAGCCTTCCCTTGTACCTACTCAGGTATTTCTCCCAGTCGCTGTCCCACACCTTGGGCAGCCACCTTGCTTGAGAGTGGACTTGGCTACCTTCCCATCAGGTACAAGTAGAGGACAAGTTTTGTGACAGATAAGCTTTCAGTTATGAAAAACTGTACCTGATTTAAGGAAATACCTTCACAGACATGGGACAGCGAGTCTGGAAAACATTCAAGGATTCAGCAATATTGAAAAGCATTGGAATTTATAGGGGTGGTAGGAATATCCTGATCTTTAAAAGCCAGTGTATGTTTTAAGAAGGATAGTGAGTTTTCTGAGGTCATCTGGCTAGCTCTAACTAGTAAAGATTTGATGCTGGAGCAACTATGTCCTGTCCTTCTGCTGTGGGTTTCTCCATCCTCCTATGTCATGTCTACCACTAGCCGTTACCAGAGAGAGGGCAATGGAGGAGCTGCTCTGGGGGGTCTGGGAGCTGGTCTGGGGTTGCCCAGCAGTTGGCAGGGATGAGGTGTGGGAGGACTCCACCTAATCTGTAGGGCGGCAGACTTAGCGTGAACAATCACCTCTTATCTAAGGTGCTGTTCGTCGTAAGTTGGCTTTATGTCTCCATTTCACTTGTTTGGTGGGTGAGGATACTGCTCCGTCAGACTCGTACAGGGCAGCAATACACAATGTGACTGCTGATTAGACCTTCAGTTCAGCATAAATTCAGTATGAAGAAACCTGGGGTGGGATTTACCTCATGAGATGTAGATGTCTGGTTCAGGATGAGATGCCCTCCTCTCTAGAATAACCTCTTTCTCTCCATCGCTTGGAAAGGGGATGCAGCCCCCGTGCCCCATCAGCTGCAGAGGTGGGCGTCCGATCAGATGGACCTCAGCTCTAATCTTTTAAGAAAAAGTAACTGTGAAGTTACGCCCCAAACCTTGAAACGTGCTCTCTTCTGTGCTGTCCTGAGCCTGGGCTGAGTTTCACAACTGAAAGAAGAATAATGGGATGACGTACCATGCAGAGTTTACCTGTTAGGACATGACAGCACCCCAAGCCTCTTTTTTTTTTTCAGTTTGTGGAGTTGTAGCTTAGGTAACGCAATTGCATGCAACGTTTTGTAGAGCTGCTTGAAAGCCTATGTAAACAGCAATTTCTGACCCTCCCTGAGCAGAGGCATCTCTACCGCTGAGGTTAGAGGAGGACAGGACAGGGGCTGGGGGCAGAGAAGCGGTAACAAGCCAGCTGCTTCTTGCAGAGGGTGGAAGTTTCCAGGTGGAACTTTTATGGGTGTTTGCTGGTGTTGTGGAAATTACACGTGCCAGCCATCATAACAGCGTTCGACTCCAGGTTTCTGCAGAAGCCGAAAGACAAGATTCCTTTGCGAAAGTGCTTGTTAATAGTGCTCCAGCTCGAGCTGTATATATACCCTTGCAACTTAAGTTCCCCGCTCCATAGTTTGGACCAATACTCATATTAAGATCTGGGGTCTTACTGCTTTTTTATTGGTTTGATTTGTTCGCTGTTTTGTTACTAAGCAGATGCTAAGTGGTCATCTTCTTACACAGTATCACATCCTCCCAGGTTGGTTTTGGCTGATCCCGTAGTTAGCCACCCGGCGTGTTGTAATACAGTTCTTAACAGTCCGCGTGCCACGATGAGTAGGGTTTCTCGACTCCAGCGGTTAACGTTCAAGCTGCTAGCTCCAAGTTTCAACTGACTTTTTCTACAACCCTGGGAAAGTTCATCCCGAGCAGGAGAGGCCAGCGGGCCTGTGCCAGCTGGGGAGCTCACCTGGGGCCGGGGAAGAAGCAGGGCTTGGGTTGGAGCCGCCTGTTGGGAATGGAACGGGGAACTGCCTCCCCTTGAGTTCCAGAAGGGCCGAAGGTGAAAGCTGTTGGAAGCAAAGCAGGACTCTCCCTCAAATAGCCAGGAGGGAGCCTGGCGAGCCTGCCAGGCTATTGCTTGAAAGCCAAAAGCCTGCCTGGCAGCAGGCAAAGCACCACAGAGAGATGAGAGAAGCATTGCAAATGCTCGCTTCCGCAATGTGGTTTGTGTGCTTCTGAACCCGGGCTCTTTGATGGAAGAGGTTTTGTTTCCCTAATTGAACTCATGCTTTAGATTAAGATCTACACGCTTGGTTTCAAGTAAAGCCAGTTCACATTTATGCAGGATTTTTAAGCCCAAGTTTCCTGGTCATTACTTTAGGTAAAAATAATTGCAGTCACTGGATGAAATAGAAACTGGTATGTATAAATATATTGTGACAATGGTTTGTGTCTTCAGAGGAAATGCAGCTAGGATTACCACGTATGCTTCTCAAAGGTTATCATCCCAACATTATATATTTTAACTCTACGGCCAGCCCACAGTACCTGGCGTCTCTGAGATAGGTTACAGAGGAGGCAGAGAAGCACAAAGTTGGTTTATGGCTGTTTAGCTACTGATTTATTTTTAGTTGACGTAATAACTTCCCTATCTGGATTGTGATCACAGTGGTGACTGTGATGGTTATATGCCCGCAATGAGTTCGAATATAGCCACTTAGAAGAAGAGGCCTCCTTGCTCTTTCCAGAAGAAGTGGTTGAATAATTTTGCATGGTTAGTAAAAACAGCAATTAGCATCGTAAAGCTAAAGTTTTTATAGAAGTTTCTCAGTAGCTTGTAGTGGATGGACAGGTGCAAGGCAGAATGCAAAAGGATTAGAGCACAAAAGTAAGTTTAGAATAGTTTTTGAGAAGAAAATTGCCTCAAGGTTTTATTGTCTAAAAGAAGAAAATGCAGAAATGCCACAACAGCTGACACAGAAACAGGGAAAAAAAATCCCGTAATTACATCATTCACACACATTCATACACATTGTTTCACAGACAGCAAATTAGCGTTGTTTTCTGCCATTTAGCAAGGATAAAAGATACGTTTTGGTATGGCAAAAATGGAATACTCCATGAATGACTTAGTTGGGAAAAAATTAGAAATTTGGTGGGAAAGGGCATATTTTCCTCAGTGGCCATTGGTGCCTCAAACTACAGGGATATCCAAGGGTTTCGGGTACTCCTTTGATAACACAGGGTTGTTGAAGCTGAATAACTCACTGCTCTCTGTTATTTTCAAGACAGCAATGAAATTTCATTAGGGATATTTGGAAACACAAAAAGCATAGATGACAAAAATGGTTTAAATTTTGGCAATGTGCAGCGATTGGCAGGCGACGGGGTAATATTTACTGTGGGGATACACCCATCTGTCCTCGGATTAGGGGCAGTGAGAACGAATACCTGCTCCCAGCTAATTGCCAGGCTCCCACAACGTGTAACACAGCAGATTAGGCTGAAATAGGTCATCGCTTCATCTCGCCAGTTGTGTAACAAGTTATCAATCTCTTCTTCCCCTCTGTTAAGTGTTTCAGAATTACAGGAAGCATTTCATTTTGCCAGCCTCCGCTATGTGGAAACGCTAAGGCATGTCCCTGCAAGACTCTTATTTCTAAACCTCCAGCTGAAGAGATCCTAAAATGCTTTCCCTCAGCGAGAAATTACTTTGCACACTCCAGGAATGTTGCTCCGTTGTACGTTTAAGTGCTTTAAGGAGTGAAAGAACAAGGATTGTGAAGAGACTCACGGCAGCTCAGTACGTTCACAACACGCTGAAATCCCAAAGCATCGCTGCTGGGGTTTTAGATCTGAACTTGCCTGTGTGGCAGTTTCTAGCATAACGCGTCCACACGAGAGAAGGCTATGACAGAAACAGGGGGATAAATTTGTTGGTTGAAAACGTAGCTCATCTAAAAATGTATGGTGACAAAAGAACCACAATATGAAGGGATTGTAGTCAGTTATATATTTGCTCTTTGATGGCTGACTTCACACTTTGATTTTAGAAAATGAGGCTATCTTAACATGAATGACCGCCTTTCTCTGATAGAAAATAAGGCATTATTGAATGTTTTAAATGTGCTAGAAAGCTGGGTGCATATCAGTGGTATGAGGAACGTTTTGCACGAAGACATTTGTTGTGCTGTGTGTGTTTCATCAGGAATTTTGTGGTACAACATTACAACATTTCATATCGTCAAGGTTTCTTAAAGCTTGTGAAATAATATCTATTTCTGCCTTAAGTGCTGCAGTGGAAAGAATGTTTTTGTTGTGCAAATATACTTTGGGATGTTGCAGAAAGAGCTAACTATTTATTTTGTTAATGTTAAGCTTCTAAATAATTAAATTGTCCAAGTAAGGAAAGGTTTGTGAACCGCTTAGAAAAATAAAGATGCATTGAAATGGGCAAAAAGTGACCATAAATCCAATTTCAAACAATAAACTGGATCTTCAAGTAATGGTCTGAATATTTGAGCACGGTTGGCCATCACTTAAAAGATACACGCTCTGCTAAGGAAAATTGTGGTTCCCTAAAATGCCACTTAAATGAAGGACAAAGGTCTAGTGGTGGTGGTTGTGGTGGGGTTTTTTTTGTGAGAGTTCTCTTTATTTCCCTCCGAGCCAGGAGGTCGCTCCATCACAGCACGTTTGGGCTCAGTTTCTGTTCCTTCATACACAGCACTTCATCGTGTTGTTTCGGTCAATATGAGCACGAGGATGTGAAGCACAGAACTGTACTTTAAAATGCTGTGATCACGGCGTGGCCTCTCTTGAGGCACCCTCTCCAGGCATTAAGGTGGTTGCTTTAAGCTTTTTAAGACTGAAGTGTGTACCAACTCGTCATTAAAGACATGTTTGGCCCAGAGAGGAACAGGGATGTTTAAGACATAAAAGCGAAACAATGGTGTAATTGTCTTTTACTCAAGCTAATATAAATACAAGAGCTTTTTTTTTACTTTTTAGTGACATT
>NW_010274728.1:0-611 GCF_000690775.1 Eurypyga helias | reverse complement strand
AGCACAGCCAAATAGCTGCAGCAGATCCCAGGAGGTGACTGCAGCTGAGCATATGCTGGAAAGGGAGAGGAAAAAAATAGTCGGCTAATTAATTAAAATCATTATGATTTTACTCGCTATCAAAACCACTTGCATACCCCTGCCGCTATGGTATTTGAGGGATGCTAATCCAAAGAAGGGAGACATCTAATAAAGCTGAATTTTCTTGGCTGACGAAGGGAAAATACTCAGAAATTGGAAAAAAAATATGATTAAGCAGCAAGTGCATCTCCCAGAGGAGCTGGGTTGCACCCCGCTGTGCAGAAGGCTCTAGGGAATTCAGGCTGCTCAGTACGCTCCTCTGCATTGGAGCTCGCCTTGATTATTTTCTGATTTTTCATTCCTTTAATGGATGAAATTATTCATAATTATTAACACCCATTATTAATGAATGAATTTCATTCATCACTTATGTAGCAGCTAAATAGCCCACCCGAAGGGGCAGGACTCGGCACCTCACTCCACTCAGCGTTCGCACCCCGCGGAGGAGGGGACCGGGAAGGCACCCACAGCCCGTTTACGCGGCATCCACGGGACGTTCTTCCCCGCGCGCCCACCGGGGGCCCCGCGCA
>NW_010274727.1:0-726 GCF_000690775.1 Eurypyga helias | reverse complement strand
TATGATTCTATGAAAGCAACCCTGAATGGCTCCTGCCTTGGGATCTGGGTCTTCCCTTTCCACAAGGAACCCACACGCCGGTTAAAGATAGGTTTGTGCTTCCATAACTAGGGCCAAAGGACAGACTCTTTGTGTGTCCAAGTGCCACAGTTACTCTAAGATCTCATGGGTTATGGCCCCACCATGTGTTCTCCCATCTGCAACAGTGACAGTGTCTGGGGTTGGTTGGGTAGGGGTCTGGGTGGTCTGTGAAAATTCAGAGTCCATAAACCTTTGGGAGGCCCTTGATTCAACTAGAGGATTGTTTTGGAGGGTGTGCCCATCCAGAAGGGTGAGGATAGAGGGTACTGTGATGTGGAACCTTAGTAAGTGCGGTCTGACCAGGCCCTCTTTGCTGCCATTAAGGTAAGATATTTTTATAACACTGGGCACTGGGGAAACAAGAGTTTGCTGAGGCAGGTGGCAATGTCATGGCCTCTCTTGCCATCTCACTGGGATACGAGATATGAAAGGACCTCTTGAGATCACCTGGTCCAACCCCCTCCTCAACAAAGGTCAGCTACAAGCAGGCCACACAGGAAAGTGTCCAGTTGGGTTTTGAATATCCCCAAGACTCCCTCCCTGGGCAACCAGTGCCAGTGTTTGGTCATCCTCACAGTGAAAAGGTGTTTTCTTGTGTTCAGATGGAACTGCCTGTACGTGAATTTGTGCCCATTGCCTCTTGTC
>NW_010274726.1:0-1137 GCF_000690775.1 Eurypyga helias | reverse complement strand
ACTTGGCCTTGTTGAACTTCATATTCTACAGGGAGAAGGTGGTGGGGCAGAGATACAGATCTACAGATACATTTTACTTCACTGTCCTTAGAAATCCTTTAAGGATAGAGGTGGGATTGTTTTCAGACTCCTAATTTAAGAAACATTCTGTGTGTGGACTAAACCAAATATCTTCTGATTCCTGGTAACTTCACGTTCTTCCACATTTCCCTCCTGTGTTCACATTGTACAAACCTACAGGAGCCGGTCTTCACCCACCACAAGTTGCCAGCGCGGTCGAATGCTGCTGGCCTGAGATAAAGCCCCGAAGGGGTTATCACTCCTGCTCAGTTCAGATTTTTATCCTTGAGTAATGCCATCTCCTGCTCTTCAAGGGAGTGCCCTCCATTCCAGGAGATCCCTCCCATCACTAGCAGCAGCAAATTGTAACATTTGTAAAAAAAGCCTAAATTTATATGTAACTCCTAAATTTTAAAAATAAATATGAGGCAGTTTGTCTCTTCCCCATCTCATTCAGCCCACACAAAATGATGTCACCAAGGATTTCAGCTGGAAATAACACGTATGCAATATTAGAGGGAAAACCCAAAAGATGTCCTTGTGCAAATCCAAGAATTTCACTTACTTTTTGAGCTTTCTTTAATGTCAAACTGCATAAACCTAAAATGTTTGTTTCTTCAGTTCTGCAACATTCTTATGTATTTTCTGCACAATTTGTTTGACTCTTCTGTCTCTAAACTACTTCTGTTAAGAGGTCCAAACCCAACTGAATGTTCTTGCTCTTATGAAACTGGAGAATCTTTCTGGTTTGGATCAGTACGACTTAAGACCTGATATTCTATACCAAGAAAGAAAGATGATGTAGAAAAGCCACATGTGCCAACTTATCCCTTATGAAAATCACCCAGCCTTAATTAGAATTTTTTTTTGGGGGGGGGGAATCATAGAATTCCCACAGGACTGATGTGCTGTTCTGCTGCACCACACCCAAGATATGCAGCAACTTAATTTCATTGTTTTTTCACTAGCAAATAACACTATTGGTTGCAGGCATATTATTTCTTACCAAAATCAGTAATACCTTAAAAAACCTCTATCCTTTATGATGGTGTTGTCGTGGTTTAACTATGGCTAGCA
>NW_010274725.1:436-10262 GCF_000690775.1 Eurypyga helias | reverse complement strand
ATTCTATGATTCTATGAAAAAGTGGCAGTTCAATTTGTATCAAAACTGAATATCAGATCTCTTCTCATAGCAGAAATTCCAAAATTTCTGGAAGAAACAGCTTGCAGGGGAATAGGAAATAAAATGAAGGAAGCCTTTCATGAGGAGTTGAAGACTTAGCTTGTGAAAATTATGTTTACCACAGACTCATGTTTCCCCTGGTTTGGTGGCAGTTGAGCTGAGTCATGTTGATCAGCATCACTTCATGGTGGTCTTGTAGTCCTTCATCTTTTGAATTTCCCTGCTGCCTCTTGTCTGATACTTCAGTAACTCCTTAGGAGCTCAGGTTGTGGAGCTTGGCTTGTTGAGCTCCAAGGACAACGTTCTAACCACTGACGGTGACATCAGCCTATTTGTTAATGAGAGGGTGATAGCAGGGAAATGTGAGGCTATAAGGAACTCACTCCATATAGAAATGAGAATATCTTCCTCAGCAGAGAGCAAGCATGAGCATTTCAGCAAGCTAGGGAATCATATCCTCATTCTGATACTGCAATCATCTTTTTATTGTGTCAAAAATATCCTATGACCTATCTTTGCTAAAAAAAAGGGTTACTGTCATCTGTGTGGCCAGGAGTACAATCAAAGAGAAATGGGGGCCTTTGAAGAGTCAGGGCACTCCATGAGTCCGGAATGAAATCATGAGAACAAACATCACTCCAGGACTGGAGAGAACTGATCATCTTCCCACGGCATGTAGGAGGCACGAGCATTCTGATATGCATGTAGTTTTCTTTAATTTATCAAATATTGCATAGATCGTTGACAATGTGTGAGATAAAATGTGAGCAGATTTTTTTATATTTGACCGCTCTGGGGAAAAAAAAAAAATCACTACACGTTTGTGCTTTCCCATATAAATTGTCCTGTAAACTTAAGTTCATACAAGCTCTGCTGCATGACCCTACAGTGAGTGAAGTTAAAAAAATAATTCTTAAATAGTTTATCTTTTCTGAACTTTTTCAACACTGATTGGGTCATTTCAGGCAGGCTTAATGAGGCGTGGAAGAACACTGTGTATCCTTGTAGAAGTCCTGGACTTCAGATTTCTTACTCCTGCATTTCATCATAATTCCCACTTGAACAGAGATGATACTTCTGAGGCATGAGATGTTTTTAACTGATAAAGCTCCTAAAAAGAATTTCATGCCAACTCCTGATGGCCTGAGGCTTATGTTTGCCTTGTTTGTTATTTTGGGGAAGGGTTTGTGGGGGAAGGTGTGTGGGAGGAGGAATTGAGGGAGTGGGTGGTGTGTTTTTTGCTTTGGTGAGGGTTTTTTTTTTTTTATCTTTGTTTTTCTTCTGTGCTGAAGAGAGAAAAGTCAGAAATGGAAAGGTAAATAACATCAAGTATGGGAATAGTGCCACAGTATGGAGGGCCTTAAAGTCAAAGTATCACATGGTTGAAGCCTGTTAAACTGTCTCTTGCATATAGGACAACCAATTAAATCAACAGCTTAATTATTTCTCTGACATCCACTGCATGTTGGGAAAACAATTTCCTCTCTGAGGAAGAGGATGTGAACATTTTAGAAAATCACCAACAAAGCAAAGACACAACTCTCCACTTTCTTCACTGAAGGGGAAAAATAGACGAATACTGCTGATGACACAGAATATAAACCAACATATAGAGCTCAAACAGTGTTGTGAGGTAATACATTTTATTCATAGCTGAGGAGGCAGGGGTCTGTTCTCTACTACAGTGTCAGAGTTATTTTTTTTTTAAATGGACCCTTCAGAAGATGATTTTCATGTATTACTTAAATATATGATATATCAAAAACATGGGTTTTGTCTATTAAAAGATACAGTATTTCAGCCAAGTGATTTTTTACCCTGCAGACATTTATAAGAACAGGACACTTTATATGGCAAATGTGGTGGGTCTTGTGAGGGTTTTTACCTCTACCTTATGTTTTTCGGTGATCATAAAACATAAAAAAGAACTAATACTGACTTGATTTCTTTCAGTAACTTCATGCCACACAAGAAAGCAGTTTAAAGTGTGAAAAACATCCATGGCAGGAGTCAACCTTACTGAAGAAAAAGCCCTTGTGATCTGCCTTCACTCCACTGACCACATTATTTTTCTCTATCTTGTGGTTCCCACACTCTAATCAATTGCTGTCGACTTCCACTTCTTTCCACTTCTAGCACGTGTGATGTGTCTGCAGACCTGCCTTCTACCTGCTCTGGCCAGCCTGTCCCACAGACAGACACCTTCCTCTCGGATGAGGTGGAGGCCATCCAAACCACACAGCTTCCTATAGCCAGTGTCCCTTGCTGCTTGGTCCCTGGTGCTTTTCACCACACAGGCTTGCTTTCAGAGCCTTTTCCAGAGCCACCTTTCATCCTTTAAGCAAACCTCAAAGGACATTTGGTGTTCTTTCCTCCAGGATGCACAAGTGTCCTTCCCCTGCATGCCCAAGAGCCACAACCTGGGAAGTAGCCTCTAAAGCATCACCAGTGAATCAACTTCAGAAGCTTAATTTAACATTTTTATTTAATATTTGGATTCCAGTAGCTATGTAGAATTACTCTGTCTCAAATCTGGATATTTTGTTCTGCTCTCAATGTACAGATTGCATAGATTGTAATTTTGTTTGGTCAGACTGCTTTAGGATTTTCTGATTCTTACAGAATGGTTCCTAGGTGACCATTCTTTATTTAAACTGGAAAGGTGACAAATTCCAAATCAAGTTGACCAGAAACTCTGGTGCACTTACACCTCGTGTTTCAAAACCTGTATCTTCTCTTTCTGCCTGTGATCAATTTATAATTACTCCAGAGGAAAAAGGAGTTGTGGCACAGCTAGAGAGAAGTCACAGGTCATCACTGTGCTGAGTAAGAAAGCAAGCAAGCTTTGTGCATCATATCTCCAGAATTTTCCTGGAGCTTCTGTTTGCTTCTGTTTACCTGCAAGGCTTTGGTCCTCCACCTAATACATATGCCAGTATTTCAAAGAGATCAGGGCATTTTTCAGGACACTTTTCAAAAAAGAGCAGTAAGTTACCCCGAAGAACCCAAACCCCATAGCAAAACATTGTGTATCACTATTAAACGCTGTCTTATTAGAAAAAAAAAAAATGAGCAATTACAAAGCTGCTACTGAGACTGAATATGTAATGCCTTATCAGAAACTATTACCTAAAGCCACTGATACCTCCCAGAGGATCCACTGGCAATACATCCCTAGCCTGCAACAGCAGTGTCCTTCATCGTACCAACTGGTGGCTGAGCAAGTGCCACGAGGACTGGAGGCCCATCAAACGTAGTGAACAAAATCTTACTTTAAATAATGTCACTGTCTGCTTGATAATGCCATGTTTCTTTAAGCAGGGACTTCATCTTTCAGAGGTCATCTTAGCCTTTTATTTGATTCTTTATATTGTATTATCTTACCAAGCTTTAAGCATCCTCAGTTTCCTTTGAGCTTAAGAGGCTCGGAGTTGCACAATATCAGTCACAAACCAGGCCAGACCACAGAATTCACATCCTGGTTTGTAGAGGAGAGACAGCACTGCAGCAATCATCACGGTTCAAGTAGCTGATATGCTAAGCTGTTTGTTTCCTTGCCACATGCATATCACACTGCCACAGGTTGAATTATTGATTTTCCATGGATGTCTTCCATCTTAAACCCTTGAGGAGGGACCACGCTTTTACATCGACTCCCAGACATTGCTTGATATTGGAATCAGTCAAGTCCTAGTATACAATTTTCCAAAGAATGTGAAAACCGTTTAATGAAAATGTTACACATTATGAAGTAAGAATAATTAAAGGTTTATGCTCCCATAAGAATAATTTGTGGGCTCTATCCAACATAATAATTGATGTGTTGTGTGATAACACTTTACTGGATATACATGGTTACCTGGTTTCCACACATTTGAATTTGTGAATTTAGTTTAAAAAAAACCCACACAATCCAAAACATTAATAACATGGATTAAAACTTTTTCCTCCCATTTAATATGCAATATACATGTGGAAACTTTTATTTCTCAATATGCACTTTATCAAATTCAATAAATTACTACATTTACATTTTCATTAGCTGTAGTCACAGAGTTGCAGACGGCTCTTAAAATCAGTCTTTACTTCATTTTCATGATTTTTTCATGAAGCATATCTTCTTAGAGATTTCTTCTTCCTGAAACTTTTATGTCATGGGACATTGGGTTGTCAGAAACACTGATTGGTTTATTAGCCTTGAGTATACTGCACGGTTTCACACAGATTTCAAATCCCAACTTCACATCACTGTTACTCTTATCCTGTATCTTATAGTAAAATGCACTGATGCTGATAAATTGCTTAGTAGCTACAAAAAATACTACTATATGTACATATCTAATAAAACGGTAAACAAATGCTTTCTCATATTGCCAGGGCATTTCCAAAGCTTCGAAATACTCCAATCTTCTTTTTCCCATGCTTACCTACAGCAGATGTGCATGCACGAGAGTCAGTGTCTTAGCATTAGCAACAGTAACCACTAGAAAAGCTCATGGTTATGTTATTAGAGATTTTGGTTTCCCTTCTTAGGAACAAAACTAATTTTTGAAGTCCAAGTTGGTCGAATGTGCACCGAATGTGGGTATCTGGGATTAGAATTCTCACTCCCTCTTTGTGTCTGTGGGTGGTTACACCCACGTTTCAGACCTGTGTCTGTTTAGCTGATGTATTTCCCAGGAGATTTTTCACGTTGTCAGTGTATAAGATACTACAGGATATATGGGGACACTGTTTTTCTTTTGCCATAGTATTTTCATGTAAGCCCTCTAGGTTGCAATTTAATACCAAACTTCCACAAGTTCTGGGCATGAAACGCTCTACAAATGCAGAGTAACAGACAATCCTCTCTCTAGACCTCATAAACTGAACAGGCAAGAGAAAAGGGGAAAGAAAAAAGTGCTTCCTTTAACTGGGTAGGAAATGAGACAGAGAGATGTAGATTCTGACAAGCTCACACTCCCTGGGTACCGTTTCATGCATGGGGCTGCATCAGTCAGCGTTCAGTAAGGTAGCATGATTTAGAGATTGGTAAGTTTGTGGTAAAACAAGACTGAGCTCCCTGTCCTATTCATTAGCCCTCTTATATTTTATTTATGACTTTTCTGATGCTGTGTTTTCAAGTATTTAATGAACTATTATGACAGTCAACGCTGATACAGCAGTAATTTACCTGTTCAAGATTAGTCCAGTTAGTTATTTCTGGCACCAGTACTTGGAAGAGATGTTGCTGGGGTAACAGAATAATCCTCTCTTCTTTTTACAAAAGCTTTAAATCTTTTATGATTCTTTTCATCACTCATTCTGAGGATTAAGCCACTCCAATATTGTGGTCCAGCATCATTACACTGTGTGGTTCCAACTCTTAAATAGTTTTTGAGTTTCCCTTCACAAAAGTCTACCAGAGCCAGACAGAAGAGGAAAATACACATGTCCACATTTAAAAGGGATAAAGGACACATTCTGTTGCTCTTATGCACAGGATCTCCAGCAACCACAGGCAGCGTCAATCACATAGAACCATCCAGCAATATAGCAGCAGGAAGCTCATGCTGTTCTCTACTCAACATGCTCTTCTCATGTTGACCAGATGCTCACTCTCGTTCTGGGTCTCCTCAGACATGTACTGAGATGGACACTGAGAACAGACACCACTGAGGCGAGAATTCTGTCCCCAAAAAGGGGCTAAAAGAAACCCTGACCTAGGCTGCCAGCATCATTCTTACCAGGCAAAAGAGCAGCATTGCTGGTAAAGGACTATTCTCTTAATAGCTGTCCCTAAATGAGATTTCCTGAAATCACACCTGAAACCCTGAGTTAAATGTAATGAAAATTCTCTTTAACAATGACAGTTTGGAAATCTACCCCAGCTGTAAACTATAGCAATATATTTTGGGGAGGTGGGAGAATGTTCATCAGCAAAAGTATCCAAGGGGCACAAAAGGAAATGTAAGGGCCAGAGCCTCTCCGTGACTGTGTTAGGGTCATCACAGATACTTCAGGCTAGGATGAAATCAGACAGAAGCAGAAAAAAACTAGCACCATAGAAATTAAGTTTAATTTGTGAATAACATAATATTTTCATCTACATTTCATCATCTTCTTGGACTCTTAGAAAAAGAAAAATGCTTAAGGCTAAGGAAAATATTTTTGGTGGAAAAGCAGCAAACCACCTGATATGTTTTTCCTTTGAGGACACTTAATCAAAACAAAGGGAGACTGCAGGCAATCCTTAGAGCTTTCTTCACAGTTTGCTCCACTACCTTTGAAACTTTATATTTGCACATCCAGCTAGTTCAGTGGAACTGGATTAGATCACACATGCTCCCTTGGAGGAGAGTTTCTGAATAATTTTTGAGCTGAAATCATTTGGGAGACAAGTATTTGAGCAATTGGTCAAAATCATCTGGTTTTGCATAAAGGTCATAAGGATCGAGAGGCCAAATATTTCACGCTCTGAAATTCATAGATTGATTTAATGTTATTATTTATTTTTATGTTAATTTTGGCAGGATTATGAAGTCTCAGAAATAGAATCTCTTTCAGTAATATTTTTTACTTAATTTTTTTCTTTGAAAATACAAACTGAAAAACTGAGATCCCTATTACAGTTATAGAGCTAGGTTGTGGTTAAATGAATCTTGACTTCAGACACATTCCCTTTGAAAAGAGAAAAAAAATTCATTTCAGATAACAAAGTTATCCACAGTAATGCTTAATGCAAGGGAGAGCATATTGAATTCCACTGGTATTCATGGGTGCCTTGAGATGTTTCCATCCCCTTTCTTTAGTGCAGCTTTAGAAATACCTGAAGTGTTTTGTTGCACAGCATGCTTTGCTGAATAAGGATGTGATTGCTCACACTTCTTTGTTGGAGAGGAGCGCTTTCCTGAAAGAGGACCTAATTCTCTGCTGATTCTGAAGGCAGACTTCTCAGCTGTCTCCTTGAGAAAAGGCAGTGTCATGTCAGGTCAAGTGATGGGGAACGTGTCTTCTCAAGGGAACTACCTTCCTGTATTGCTTCCTTAATAACAGAGTCTGGGATGTGGCATGGCTGTGCCATATCTACCTTTACACTCAGTGGTCCCAAGCTGCAGGTGCAGAAGGACAGCTTGTTTCAGATGAGCTGTCTGCCATTGGAGGAGATTCCAGTTGTGGGGACAGAGGACATGGCATGAAGCTATGGGTGTGTAAGCTGGACACAGGGACATGAGGCTGTACAAGGCAGGGACAACTGTGCAGGGGTAGAGATAATGGCATCAGTTCTGTGCATGGTTTTCACTGCTGGTCCCTGTTCAACAATGGACACTTCACTAGGAGAGAACTTAAGAAGCCTTAAGTGCACGGAGTAGAACTGATAACATTAAGGCAATAACAATGTAAGTTGCAATGCAAACATAACTCTGCCTGACAGTATATATAAATTGGTTACATATCTTGATTTCTAACTGGATTTTGTATAACAGAATGCAACAGCACACATTCTTCGGTTGTGGTGCTTCACTGGTGGATCCCAGGAGTTCCTGGAGCTCTGCCTCAAGGCCATGGAAACTAAGAAGTCCCAGAAGCTTTCACAAGAGTTTTCCTGCAGTAATTATTATCTAAAAGAGAAACCTGAAAGAGGGAGACTGTGTACATATCTCTACCTTGCTCCCATATTTTTCTTGTTCAAACTCACAGAAAGCTTAGAATCATTAGCCACAAGCTATGTAAAACCATAGTTCTCATTACTTATTTAATCTGAAGTTTTTTGCTTTATCTTTTTTTATCATCACCCACAGCCTCATTCTCCAGGTGTACTTTGTGAGGACAACTGGAACTGAAGCTGTCCAGAATGAAGTCTCTCCCACTGAGTATCACAGTTTGGACATTTGCTAGTCCAAGAGGTTTTAGTGGGTCTAAAAGAATTACTGACTATGTAGCTTAAAGTTTGATATTTATTGTTTAAACAGCAATCAAAGGTGTTATCGTATTTACAGATGAATGAGAAGACTAAGAGCCTTGACATGAGTATTTTGCATTCTTGCTTAGCAGTTATTTAAATGAAAACCAAGACATAAATGAGTGCATACTGTTAAGTACCTCAAAGACAAAGTTAGCATCTCTGGTTTTAGTTCACGTCCATTTGTTGTGCATCAGCCTCTGTGTTGGTGAGTAGCTATGGATGGACCCCCGGAATCACACATAGTTCATCCAGTGCACAGCTCCTCTTCCTTTCTGACATCTCACAACATTCCTATTCCTTTCAGCTCTTCCAGTGATCCATGTCATTGCTCACAAACCTCTTCTTCATCTCATTTCTAACCCTCTGACAAACTGTGCATATGTATTCATCTGGCTGATGCACTCACCCTATCTGACCCTGAAAACCACACTTAGATTCTTAATATTTTAACCTATTATTCGGTGACACAGCCCTCATTTCCTCCTTTTTTCCCCCTTCTTCTGGTACTTTGTCCTTATCTTCAACTACCCTGAAATATCTATTTCTTTTAAGTATTTCATTTATCCCTTGGTTTTCTGATGTCAAGAAAATGGATAGAAAATAGTCAAGAAAATAGTCATCTCTGTTGTGCAAAAATAATTCCAAAGCACTCTTCTCACAAAATTCCAATCCAAGCAGACCACCAAAGCCCTCTGAAAACATGAACAGAGCAAAGTGTCCAAGGACATAGAGAAAAAAAATGAATTAGCAAAAAATAACCAAAATTCATGTGTGGCCTCTCAGGCTGCTGAGAAATTGATCTCTGGAGGTGTAGAGCATGTCGTCCTCAAAGGGTAGCGAAGAAGAAGGAAAAAAAAAATCCCTGTACTTCTTGAAAAAAATAATTTTTCAGCTTTCAAGTGTAAAGAGAGAGATTTTAGGAGGAGTGTTTGAGAAATAAGTTCCAGTATTGAAGTGACCTGAAAATAGTGTTGATCAATGTACTATGTTTCACAAGCAAATTTCTTTAGAAGAGTTGGAAAAGACAAGTGCAGGTTGTATCTTGAGTTCTCACTTGCACGAATTCAACTGTGCTTAAAAAGAAGAGGAACAGCACTTACTGCAAATTCTGTGACAAAGTGACACTATGTCATTGCAAAAACGTGTAGCTGGCGTTAGTCGTGCCAACTTTGGCCATCTAGTGGCATCATTTTCACTGTGAAAAATAATAAATAAACAATTACTGGCCATCTTTGTTTTGAAGAAAAACAAACCCCCAAACAGTGCATGTGTGTCAAGTAATGTGCCTGGAGTTATGTGATTTTGGCCATCGTTTTAATGCTGTGGCAGTGAAAAAAAAAAGCTCTGGATGTTTCAAAGCTCTGCAGCCTGGTGTGTCCTTGCACGTGGATGTGTCAGGCTGGGTGGCTGTGCCAAGCACGAGTGACATTTTGGGGACAGGTTGGAGGATGAGTTGCATTAGGTAGGGTTTGGTGCCGTACGGTGCAGGGTGTTTTATCCTGCTGTTGCGGGATGGAGCAGCGACACAGTGGTTACCACAAGACGCTGTCACTGTTGCGTTCTGCCATTTAAAGGTAACTTCGGGGCAGAAATGAGCATGGTGGTAGAACTTGATCGGAGTAGTGGGTCCTGCAGCATGCGTGCACCCGCAGATCTGCCAGGGAGCCCTTTGCGGGGGTCCCGGTCGCAGACTCATAGAATCATAGAATGGTTTGGGTTGGAAGGGACCTTAAAGATCATCTAGTTCCAACCCCCCTGCCATGGGCAGGGACACCTTGCACTAGACCAGGTTGCTCAAAGCCTCATCCAGTCTGGCCTTGG
>NW_010274725.1:0-246 GCF_000690775.1 Eurypyga helias | reverse complement strand
CCGTCAGATACTGGAAAGCGGCAATGAGGTCTCCTCGGAGCCTCCTCTTCTCCAGGCAGAACAACCTCTTCTCCAGACTGCCAACAAACACAAGTTTTCCTGGAGCTGTTCAGCCAAGGCCTGTTTTCCGTCCAGACCATGTCATGTAGAGCCAGCGAACTGAACCAGTGTCTCCAGGCCGGGCGGCTGCGCTGGGGTTGTGCCTCAGACACCGCGGGCCTCACCCCGGGCGGAAGGGAGGCGGGC
>NW_010274724.1:0-5133 GCF_000690775.1 Eurypyga helias | reverse complement strand
GGGCAGCCCCTCCTGCCGGAGACTCCCCGCAGCAGCGTCCCGCGCGGGGTCCTGCCCTCCACTTGGGATGCCCGGCCCGGGATGAGATGAACCGGCACGGCTACGGTTATTTCTTGGTAGCCTGAAAAGTCCGGCTGAAGGTTTCTGAGGGTTCTGGGTCTTGAGTTGCGTTTGGTTCTGCCCCCCGTTCTTCTGGAAAGCACACCTTGCTGTAATGTTCCACATGGCTGTCGTCTTAGCCGTAGTTAAGAATGAAGAATGGTAATAAGGGATATTTAATTTAAATCCACTTCTTTGTCTTTCATTACTTATTTACATTCTATTATACCCCGGTGCTGTATAAAAAACACTTGAGGATTTAAGGAGTACTGCATCCAGCTGTGGAGCCCCCAACATCAGAAGGATATAGACCAGTTGGAGCGAGCCCAGAGGAGGCCACGAAGATGCTCAGAGGGCTGGAGCACCTCTGCTATGGGGACAGGCTGAGAGAGTTGGGCTTGTTCAGCCTGGAGAAGAGAAGGCTCCGGGGAGACCTTATTGCAGCCTTCTGGCACCTGCAGGGCCTACAAGGAAGCCGGGGGGGACTTTTCCCAAGGGCCTGTAGTGACAGGACAAGGGGTAACGGGTTTCAATTGAAAGAGGGGAGATTTAGATTGGATATCAGGAAGAAGTTCTTCACAGAGAGGGTGGGGAGGCTCTGGCACAGGTTGCCCAGAGAAGCTGTGGATGCCCCATCCCTGGATGTCTTCAAGGCCAGGCTGGATGTGGCTTTGAGCAACCTGGTCTAGTGGAAGGTGTCCCTGCCCATGGCAGGGGGGCTGGAACTAGATGATCTTTTAAGGTGCCTTCCAACCCAAAACATTCTGTGATTCTAACAAGGGGAAAAAATAACCATTTAAATTAGGGTATTATGTCAGCACCTTTCCTAATAGTAAATTTTTAAAGCAATAATGCAGGATGGAAGAGCTGGAGTTGTTTCACATGGAGGAGGATGACTCACAGACTCAAAATTTAAGTTGCCCTTTTTAAAGAGTTAATTCTGAAAGAGGAAAAGACTAACTTACATAATTGGATGGGAAAGTGTCACAAGCAGGTATGCTCATGGACCTCGTGTGTGCTGCTGAAGTGGTACAACTGAGCTGAACCTTGCTAATTGCAGTAATGATAGACCTTTATCATAGAAGCACAGAGGGAGCGTACCACCCATGCATTTTGTGCTACTTCTACTGCTGCGTAATGGAATAATTATATTCTACGTTTCCTATAGACCTGCTCAAAAACACAGTACTGAGAAGAGTGAAGCATTTTTTCTTCTAGATGCTGAATGGAAAATCACATGGGGCAGGCTGTGTAATAGATAAAACTGGTGAGAAGACTTTGTGTAAAAACTTTGCTGAGTTGGTGGTTTTTTTATTTTTTTGTTGGAGCATCACAGTGTTTTGCTGAGACTTCTGACTAAAACTTTCTCAAGCATATGGTGCAAAACAGATAGTAAATACAGTGGCCTGCGAAATGCGTTATCTATGTACAGATCTATGCACGACTTGATTCAGAGTGTTCTTGGATACTGATTTCTTCACAGAATGAGGTGGTGGAAGAGAGGGAGGTCATGCCAAGCCTCTAGCCCTCCTTATCTCTGCACCACACTTCGTCCGGTGGAGGGAACCATTTCTTGCTTGTAAACAGACACTTTGAGAAAATTAAAGTTTCTTGAGACAGTGACCAGATGAGTCTGGGCATTGTATGATCTAACCTCAAAATCTCCGAATGCTGCCTTGAAACTGATTATTATCCCTGGTCAGTGCTAGTGATGCTGTGACATGTAATGAAGCCAAATTTTTACATACCTGTATAGTTATGAGTGATTGAGCTGCATAAAGTGCTTTTTCATAGAGGATTCTCCTCCAGTATCAGTACAGAGAGGAAGCAAGCAGGTGCATTGACACTGGTGTAGATTTGTTTCTGTGTAGTCTCTGTGTGCATAAAATTAGCCTTCTGTCCATGGTAATTTTTACTGATAGAGGTGGAAGCACCAGCATCATTTTCCTTTGTTGCTTGTGGGATTTGAGCTTTGTAAGAGTGTTTATTTGGTTCATAACAACCATGCTGAGTTTCAGAAGGACAGCCGAATGCTTCAGGTAATTGCTAATGAAAGGCAGGCCCTTCTTTGTCTTGATTTTCATGTTTAGGATGGATCTGCTTCTGGCAGATTTCTGAGCTGTCGGTAGCCTAGGTAAAATGACTTCTTGGTTTTTGTCCACTTTCCTACAGCTACAGCTCAACCTATTGTGATGTTTTATACCTTGATGGGAATTGCACATGAGAACTAGCGCTGTGTTATAAGCATGATACTTGAATCCTCTCTAAGGTTTGCTCCCTGAAAGTCAGAATTTAGGTTCATTGGAATAGTGACCTGGAATCAGGGGGATGCTGTAGCTGTGAGTACTGATGCTCAAGTTGTGGTGTGTATGCACGCAGAATTTAGAATGACAGATTTAATGCTGTAATCCATTAAAATGACATGTGTTGTTAATAGCACTCAAGTCTCTGTCTCTTGACTACTTACCTTAATATGAACTTTTGATTTTAAGATGTGTTACAAATGCCACTGCAGTTTTCATGAGTGTTATTGCTCACCTGTATCTTGATGTGCGCATGTAACACACTATGCCGATACAGTGTCAGGCTTACTGTGTTGGTAAGAGTTAATGTATTATCCATCAGTCTGAACTAGAACTCGACAGTGTGCTAGGATGAAAAAATATTTGGATCTGTATCAACAGGGAACCTAAAAATATCGGTAATTTGCCAAACATATAAAAGGTGTTGGGAAAAACCTTCCTTTTTGATAGTTACTGTCTTATAGAAAACACAAACTGCTGATAGTTGCTGGCAAATCTAGTGTAGCATGTTCTTAGTAAGGTAGTGGATATATAGAAGGAAACAGCCTGTAACAAAAAGATGGATTCTTTTTACTTAGCGTGTAGTACCTGTGTGTTTTTGGAGCTCAACAAAACTCTAGGATGCGTGTGTGTAGCTAAAAGCCTCATCAGACTGATGAAAACATTTATAAAACGCTCCTGATCAATGGAGTGAGGACTAAGTGAAATATATTTTAGGGGGAGATATTATTATCTGTGAGAATCAATACAAATGTTGCAGGCGAACTACCGTTTCAGAATATGATTTGTTATGTGGAGGTATGCAGCCATTTTCCTTCCAGTGCTGCTGTTTAGCCATTTGTTTAGTAATAGAAGGAAAATGTGAATTTGTTGACCTCACTGAGGTTTTTTTTCTTTTATATTAGTTTGTTGGGTTTTTTTTACTTCACTTTGCTAATTCTATTGTATGGAAGGCGAGAAAACTTGCATCTGGACTTGCAGTTGGATTGCTTTGCTCTCTGGACTTCCCTCTTGTTTTTCTTTGGAGAAGAACACCTGGTATAGGATGAAATATGGACAGTTCTAATGAACACAGCTTTCTGAACCCCTTTATGCACAATTAAAATTAAAACTATGGAAAGAATGAGAATAGCTCTTCAAAGTGAAGTCCTCATCACTCAACTCTCCTAGAAATAGCATGTAAGAGAATTTCAAAATGGCAGGCAGGATCTAGGGCCTCAATGTTTTTTGAACCCAAAGCTTTGCAATCAGAAATTTCTCTTCCTATGTGTTTGTTTGACATATCATGGGTTATTTAAGACTCTTTTATATAGGACTTCTCATCAAGCCTTTTTTCCGTTGAGTTTTGAGGACAGTTCTGTTTTGCTCAGTACAGTGTGTTTGGTTTGTATATGCTGGGACATGTCATTGTCCTCCATCCAGAAAGGTCATCTAGGTGGAAAGAAATTAATTTAGGTGATTGTCCTTAAAAGGCCGCTCTAAGTGTACTCGTTTGATATGCATGCATGCATATATTTAATCTGTCATGTCCAAAATTCCTGCCCTGCTGTGCTCTAGTGTCTGCAGTTCATTCTAGGACTGGACAAGGGTAGGAATATGAAGACAAATTTGTGTTATGTGGGGCTACTGGAAAGTGTACATCCATATCCCTGCCTCTGTACATGCAGGTGGTTTTGTCTGTTGTTTTTGCTCCTTTTTTTTTTTTTTTCCCCCCCCACCCAGAGCCTAATTCTGCAGATTTGGCTATTGCTAACTTGCCTTTCCCAAGGGAAATATGTTCTTCAGCGGGGATTTCTGTAGGTGTGCTTATGGACCTGTGACAAACAGCAAGATTTCTACCAGGACCATGGAAACCAGGATTTGTCTTTCTGTATCTCGATTTTGAATGTTGTGCTGTGAGCACAACTGAAAACAATTTGTGAAGATCAGTTCAGGAAAAAAATCAACCCTCAGTTACAATGTGATCACTGAAACAGTTGGTTGTGGGTTTGTATGGAGATAGGTGGGAACATCTAGTGTCAGGGAAGTGCGGGAGGTGGGTATGAATGGGCTGTAAACATGAGAGGGTGATTAAAAAAAGAGGTTGGTAGTCTCTTGTGAGAACTCTTGGTAAGCAGGTGACTGTGTTACAGTCCCTGTTTCAGCTGAGCTTCAGTCCTCAGGACCGTGATGCAGAGTTCCCATGGAAGCTGCTGTGAAGACAGCACTCCTTCATAGTTTATAGTCAAGATTTACAAAAGTCATTCTAGGAGTTGTGTTACTGCTTTTGCTGTCAGATACAGATGAGATTAAGGCTGTGAAGCAATTTACAGACATCTCTGGAATTCAGAATATAAACTTCTCCTCTTGAAAGAATTTATGACAAAAATGCTTTTGGGGAGGAGTTTATGAAGTGTCCAGTGCTTATTCCCAATAACGTGTTTTCCAACCTACCTTAGAATTTAATGTAATACATGCATGCATGGCATTAAATTGTAAAGTGATATTCAAGCTAAAAATTATGGTTTTGATCTTCACGATAAGTTTGAAGGGCTCCAAAATCTTGTGGAAAATGTTTATTAGGATTCATTGGTTTTACCCAGAGGACTCCATTGATACATTGAGCAATTTTTGCCTTTTTCTCACATTAATCATGAAGGTGATAAGATAGCTCAGAACTTGGAAGGACAAAATGGTGTGAAGGGGGTCTCTGAGGCTGTCAAAACAGTAGTGTCATAGAATCATAGAATGG
>NW_010274723.1:29682-37002 GCF_000690775.1 Eurypyga helias | reverse complement strand
CCATTCTGTGATTCTATGAACTGTGTTGAAAACCACAAGCAAAAAGACAACTATCTTCTTAAATCAATCAATATTTCTGCTTAGAGCAGTTTACTGTACTACTCCCCTCCTCTCTCACCCTTCACAGCAACTCAGGAATGCAATCCACCCAAAGTAAACCCCTCTCCCTGGAGTGGGTAGTTACTGCTGTAGTTCTGGCCCACTGCCATCTTATCACAGTGTTTAAGGGTTCTCTACTCCTCGCTCATGCCAAATGGCCAATAACCTGGTGCTTCTATTCGCTGGGGCAAAACAACAGCAGGTCTCACCATGGAGTTTCACCAGAAAGTGATGATAGAAAGTATGGAAACAGTCAGGCTGGGAAGCAGATGGCAGCATGCTGCTGCGAGCGAGGAATGGTAAGCTAGTGGCACATCTTGCGGGCTTCTCAGACTGAACCCTGGACAATGCTGTAGCAAGTCTCACTACCACAGAAAAGAAGTGGGTTTTTTCAACAGTTTAAAAGAAAAGCAGAGTTTCTTCAACATAAGCAACCCTCTCAGTTGAAAAGCTTCTGCCATATGGCTGTCCAAACATTCTCTTGCTACCAAGTATGACCCTCCAGGTGCTATATTAATAGCAACGGAAACATCCTTGACCTGAATATAAACGGAGCAATAAAACGTAACTGGGAGTGCCTTTAAGAAGAGCTCAACCACCCCCATTTCCACATACTCCCCCTATCTCCAACTACACCCAGGTCCAAGCCGATAGTTATACGCAGACACTCTAACTGCTAACAAGGTGTCTTCACAGAGCATGGAAGCAGAAGTGAGGATATTGACTTCTTTCACTCCAAGTTCACTAAACAACCAGCCAGCTGCCCAGCATCCTTAGCT
The DNA here is from genome assembly GCF_000690775.1 of Eurypyga helias. Classification (NCBI taxonomy): domain Eukaryota; kingdom Metazoa; phylum Chordata; class Aves; order Eurypygiformes; family Eurypygidae; genus Eurypyga; species Eurypyga helias. Next base: position 36,124 of record NW_010274723.1, on the reverse strand, counting down.
CACTGCGTGTTAAGTAACGCGGTGTGGTTTCCACACCCTACAAGCATCTCAATTGCAACGCTCCAAAAAAAGTGCAAGTGTGTGGCTTGTACAACAGAGTTTGAAATGCATCTCAATACTACAGGCCCCTTTTAAATGTGGACAGAAACGTATAAACATAATTTTAGTTCCTAACTACACCACGGTACTTCCCAAAACAAGGACAAAGTTTTCCACTTCAAGCAGAAAAACAAACTACAGGAAACAGGGTGGAACAGCAACAGATTCCACTCGTAGGAGGAGCAACGTGACATGGCTCGTGTTCATTTTTAGATGAATATTTTTGGGGCAATAATTTTACATCAGAATTCTTTTTCCAAGAATGACAGCGTCCCCTTTCTTCATATCAGTCTCTACAAAATCTCCGACAATCTGGAGGACAACATTAAGAAGGAAATTCTCTGACAAAGTCACCCAGTAACTGTGCTGAGTAAGAAACCTTCTGAGCTCATGGCACATGCTCAAGTTCCACTGCATCCTCACACATAAACTTGTGTTTTCTTCGTTAGATTTTGGTTTTTATGGATTTTGTTGTTGTTGTTTTTAAGAAGCAGGAGCTTTTTTCCTTCCCTTTAATCGCCTAGCTAGCAAGGCCATACAACAACACTCCATCCAGCGCTTCTGCAGCCAACTCCCACACACGCAGACCAAGGTCCAGGGTGAGCAGTCCGTTACTGCACAGTAGCAGGTACTTGGGCTTCTCTTAAGACAGACTCCTAAACCTCTGTATTTTAAGCTTTTTGGTGCCATTTCTCTGATTGTTAAGAATTATTTTTCCAGCTAACATTATGTTACTGAAAGCAACATAGGTGTTTTTTCCTAGAACATTAGCACTCGGTTTGTTTTAATGCTTACACCAGTCAGATACACCCATCTGGTACATAAATTCAAGCTACTTAAGTTTGCCGACAGTGTATACAAAAAGCAGCTGTACCACAGCCTTCATTTTCTTACATTAATCACTGATTCACAGACATTCAGAAAAGATTTGCCCTCGGTCTACCAGCAGCAAGTCCTCTCGAGTCCGTTCTGCAGATTTCTAAGAAGCAAAGTGATCCGATTTGGAGGTAACAGAAACAGCAGGTACCCAGCAACCTTCGGCAGTGAAGAAAAACATTTGGGAGCCTTTGAGAACGCTTTGCGGATGGGAGGATAGCGCTCCCCGAGGGCAGGTAGCAGAGGGACCGGGTTAAGGCATCGGGACACAGTCTCAGGAAAGCTGGATAATGTAACCAGAAGGTAAGCGCAAGAGGTGCCCAGTCACAGAGTTAGCAGCTGAGACTCACACGTTGGCTCCTCCAGCACGACCTTATTTGCTCTGCTTTTCAATGAAAGAACATCCCAGTCCATTACACACACCATTTTTATTAACATTTGCATTGCTTTTCAATGAAAGAACATCCCAGAACATCCCAGTCCATTACACGCACCATTTTTATTAACATTTGCACAGTATCTAGATGCAATCACAGCTCTTCACTACCTACAACTTCTAAGAACTTCAAGAATTTTTCTTTGCCAAGCATCAGCTGAGCGATCCACTTCGAATATCACCCTGACACGCACACACACACCCCTGACTCAGTGTTCTCCAGTGTTCACGCGTGCATTGGGTCACGTAGGGTTAACGCCATGACTCATGCTAATAAAAATCCCTGAATCAGAACTTCACTGACTAAGGTGATCATTGTGCATGGTGCCCCGGGACGTGAAATTAAGCTAATAACTAGCAGGTCTCACTGCAGCTACATACCTTCACTGAGGCAACTTCTCCTGAATAGAAGCAGTAGTTTTTAAAAGAAACAGCGCTCCATTTGCGACTCCTCCCTGACTAGTCTTTATGCGTCAAGAATAAGACAATAAACATGATTTAAAAAAAAAAAAATATATCAAACCAAACCTCAATGGGCTTGAAGTCAAGAAACAAACAGTTTTAGTCACAGGAAACTCTTCAGCAAGTATGAAGTCAAACAACACGCCAGCCTTCCAGCGGAAACAGTACCAGTCACGTCCTCTGGAAACCCTCCTGGCAAAGACACGCCAGCTACCGTGGGAAGTTGAGGGATGTGCTAAGACATGGCAGAACACAAGCGCATTAAAAAGTGCTTTATCTACTGCCTTCCTCTTGGCCCTCACAAAGTGCTTTATCTACTGCCTTCCTCGCCCTCATAAAGACCTTATGGCTGACGTATGAAGTTTCAGCGACTGCAGAATGGTGATTAGGCACTGAAGGGGGGCACTAGTGGCACCTGTGGCACTGCTCTGCCTCGACTCACAGCCGGATAGTAACAATAAGCCCCCCTACCCCAAAAAAATTGTTGTTCATGAACATCATATGGAAAAACATGGTATAACAGGAAAAAATTACACTGATCCTCTCCTTTTCCTAAAAATAGCATTCTGAATTGTGCTGTGGAGGTTCCCTGGGAGCTACGTACGACACGCAGGAACCCAGCGATCACAGAACAAATGCATGCAGCAGCGTGCGCTTTGACCAGCAGAACCATCGAGAACCCAAATTTTGACACCGTGTTCGTGTTCCAGCAACTTCAGCCATCCTTTCAGACATAAGCTGTCTTACAGGTTAGAAAACGGACGTAACAGTTATTCTGAAAGCAACATCCTCTTCCAAACCTTCTGTTCCAAGGCAAAGTCCACCTTTTCTCCGCACCTCACCCAAAGCTCGTGACTTAATGAACATTTCCATGAAGACCAGCACTATTAGTCCTACCGCAAGTTGCTTCATGAAACTCCATGGAATTTTAAAAACCCATGAGGTAGCTCAAATTTAGTTTTGCTTTTTACATTTTCATCCAACTCTGGTTTAAAAAAGCAAGAACAGAATGAGGAGGCAGACATCCCAGATACTTCTGATACACTCATTCAGGTCAACACAAACGTAGTCCTTAATCTCACACCAATCCGGGTGCCTCTTTATAGACAGGTTCCCCAAGAGAGTCTCAAAACTACTGCCAGGAGCAGCCCCACTTTGCTACTGTCCATAAAGCAAAAGTTGAGGTTCTTGTTTGAGGTTTTGGGGTTTTTTCCCCCCGCTCTTCAAGGAACATCTGTAACAAAGTTAATATCGGGCAGCCTTTTCCTGGTACTCATATAGCTCAAAATTCAGCCGATTACTTCAAAAGGCATATGCTTTTTGACTCTCCTACTGCAGATGTTTCAGTGTTTCCAAGATTTTGCAGCTGCGGAAAAAAAAATAATCACATGATGTTTTAATGACAAATTTGTGAGGAAACTATGAATGAGTTAAACTCAGGTGATTAAGCCAATTGGGAGAGTCATCAAAAGCAGCAAACGAGCTGATACCTCCCAAGTCTTGTCTGCAAGTGGCATTTTAAGAATGAACTGAAATAAGAGGTTTGACAGAGTTTCTTAGTACCCGGGCATTTGTGTCTTGCAGGCAACAGGCAAGCCCTTTACAGCCTCTGTTTTGCTAAATACGTGTAACACACTAGTTACCCAAGATCATGGATAGAATATCTAGAGGAGAAAGAACACCCCTAAAACAACAAACCACCCCACAATGCAAAACACTACCACCACTTTAAAACCTATGACACCACATAAATAAAGAAAAAAACCCACTAAAGCCAAATGAAATCTCTGGGCTTTATTTAAAAAGTCAAACAGCATCCTTCTTCACAACAGGTGTGCAATGAAAATGAGACACTGGGCGATGCTTCCCAAGAACTTTCCAGTTAAATTTAAAATGAGACTATATATGCCCTTATTTTGTTTAAGGATAATTAACACTATTACATTTCTTCGGCCAGAACATATAGTTTGTCATAAAATCTAGAGTGCATCATTAGGGGTTTGCAGGTTCATGTTAGATTAAAAACTTTGAGTCATTAAATAAACCTTATGTAGTTAAAATAAGGAAAGAAAAAGGCTTCTTGCTATGAACAACAATACTTCATAGTATTTAATCATCACACCCTTGAAATAATTCAGGACTACATCTGGAAGGGAGGAAAGATAAAATGAGCCATGTAAATCCTAATGTGCCTAAGCCCAAATAGCATCATAGAGAGAAATCGAAATTTCATCAGATCTTCTCTTCAAAACATCTCTAAAGCTTCACATGAGGCATGAAATTGAGGAACTCACCTCCCTGTTTTCATCAGATTTTTTTTTCTGAAGTATTTTTATCAGGCTCTCCATCGTGTTGCTTAGAAGACAGTGAGCCCTAGACAATTTTAAGTTCATGAGTACTACGCTGCGTGCTACTCAGTGGCAAAAATAAGTCATCGAATCTGTTTACGAAGGCGCGAAGAGACACCAACGCACTCAGAGTTTCCTACCTGTTAATGTAACGGCTTCCAAAGAGCTGTATCCATTTTGTGGCTGAAGCTATTTTTAGACATTTTTAAAGAGTTTATATTTTGACCATCCCATAAGCAAACAAAAACGGAGAGCAACCAGACGAATTCCCACAGCTCCCCAGTGACCAGGACGATGCTGTCATGAGAGCTGACCCACTCCTGCTCACCTGCATCAGCCTTCAAAACTGAAGGATCAACACGGCTGATGCTGAAGCCATGACAGTGGCCACCAGATCACTTAAACGCTTCACGAGGCTATCTCCCTCTGCATTTCAAGCTCAGTTCTTCAGAAACGTAGGAAGTGACTGCTCTAACAACTCTGAACACTGAAAAATTGAGTTTTAAAGTTAGTTTTCACGTGGTTAGCTTAGATGCCGTGACTTTGATTTGCCCCTTGGAGTAAGGCAGAAGCTGCAGGGAACAGTTAGATTTAACCAAGTTTAACATATAATTACGCTACTGAACAGTTATTTCGTGCCACCCAAGGAAAAGGTGCGTTTTGGTGCAGGGACACGTACGTATTTGCACATGAAAAGCCTGTGATATCATTTGGGCCAAAAAGTTATTATGTAAGTGCCAGACAGTGAAGAAGATGCTTTAAGGTACCAGTGTGCTAGTGCAGCTAGGCAGATTCTGTCATAACACTAGCTGACTTTGAAAAAGTAGGTTTCTATTTAAAAAAGCTGTTTACACTCCTTTTGCAAGCAAATGTAACTTTGATACTGATTTTCTGGAAGCTATACCACAGTAAAACTGGCCAAAAAGAGTCATGAATAGAACCTTAACAAAAAGCAAGAAAACAGATGTAGGTTGCACTCACGGAAGGGGGAAAAATGCCCCCAAAAGAACATTCTCTAGTCATGGAGGGTCACAACCAACTAGGTGGTGAATTCCCCACCCCCTCCTCTGTTTGAAGAGACAGGGGAAGGTAAGTGTGAAGGACGGCCTTCATGCTTCTAAGAAAATCCACGGATCCTCATTAGGAGCTTACTATTAATAACAAACCCGAACCTCCCAATGTCTAAAGAGCATTGCACAGTGCAGCGTGCGTCGTTTGGCCTTCCCAGTCACAAGGCTGGAGGTAAAGGTCTGACTCCCAACCTGGTACCGCTCCCGGTTCAAGAAGCAGCAGAGAACACCACAGCATTCCAGTGCCTTTTCCCCACCAAGGTCTAGTCTCTGCCGCGTTACACTTCCCCTTACACCCCCCCTTTCTCTGCCCCATGAATCTCTCCCCACCACACACTTCTCCTTTTACAGGCCTCCTTCCTTCCTGCCTCCTCTGTGGCAGCCTGAGATAACACTTTAGGAAACAGCCTTTTTGACAATCTCTCATCTTAGCTCGGCCCACCCCCAGCGACCGACTCCCAACACACCCAGCTCTCTTCCTGACCTATTTACGGGCACCACTGCAACCATTAACGTGTGTAACAGGAATTTTTTCCACATTCATCTCATTAAGAACAGCTACATCTGTTTCATTCAGGTGTTCAAAGCCTCCTTCAGGAGAGGAATTAAACACGAACAAGCATATTTTGAAAAATCTACAAAAATTCAGTTTAATTTGGGAATACTGTTATTAAAAGACAAACTTAATCTAGCATGTACCAGCCAAGACAGCAGCAGTCATTAATATTACACATCTTACCCACTGGCTGGCTGAGCTTATTCTTTTCTAGCATATGCATTTTTTATGGCAAGCAATAAAAGACTCACAGAGAAGTGAAATACGGATGTCTAATGCCCAGAGCATCGTTAGGATAATCTAATAATTGTGTAAAAGAAGAGAGTGTTTATCCTCTATGAAAAGAGCATTAGATAGCTGAATATCTGGTAAGAAAACAAGATAGTGTGCTGCTTCTATCCCACACCCAGAAAGAAGCCTGGATCTGCTCTATCAGCCATCACACATGCTTCGAGGATGGCTCTCTTGTGGACACCTCTTCTTCAGGGCCGTTTTAGCATCCTCACGCCGATTACAGCAATTATTTACATGCAGGAGCTATCATCAAATCAAAGCATCAAATGTATTTTTATCGGCCATAATGCAGTAAACCATC
>NW_010274723.1:19942-29655 GCF_000690775.1 Eurypyga helias | reverse complement strand
GTGACGCCCTCTTAAGGGTGTCCATGTACCTCTGTCCCCCAGAGGTTTTGAGGCCAGTTCTGTCCACACTTTACAACACAGAAGCTGATAGAAACAAGAAAGAAGACCTGTTCGAGGTCACCCAAAGAAGGCAGCTGATACAAATAAACCCAAGGTTTCCAGACTAGGAAGAGCTGGGGTGACAATCTCACTGAATAATCGTCTGCCACATTATCCTGGGGTTTTTTTGGCTGATTTCCCTATCGCACAGGTTGCCATAGGAAGCTGGGTTTCTGGCCACCTGAACATTCATAAAATAAATCACCCAAAGTCACAGAATGGTTTGGATTGGAAGGGACCTTAAAGCCCATCCTCCTGCCATGGGCAGGGACACCTTCCACTAGACCAGGTTGCTCCAAGCCTCATCCAGCCTGGCCTTGGACACTTCCAGGGATGGGGCATCCACAGCTTCTCTGGGCAACCTGTCCCAGTGCCTCACCACCCTCTCGGGGAAGAATTTCTTCCTGATATCCAATCTAAACCTCCCTGTTTTCAATTTAAACCCGTTACCCCTTGTCCTGTCACTACAGGCCCTGGTAAAAAGTCCCCCCCAGCTTCCTTGTAGCCCCTTCAGGCACTGGAAGGTGCTATAAGGTCTCCCCGGAGCCTTCTCTTCTCCAGGCTGAACACCCCACCTCTCCCAGCCTGTCCCCATGGCAGAGGGGCTCCAGCCCTCTGAGCATCTTTGTGGCCTCCTCAGGACTCGCTCCTACCGGTCGATATCCTTACAGGTCTCCTACAGATCTGAATAAAAGGAAATAAGTATCAAATTCATAAATACGTGCAACCTTTCCAAGGCATTCCTTCGTGCAGTAGCTCAATGCTACAACCAGAGGCGATTTCCCCATCACCAAGGGCACACGACATCAGACAGTGCTGCTGAAGCACCTCCTTCACCCTGCAAGCAATTTCTGGGCCCCTCTACACGGGTTCGCCCCGACCAGCGCTGCGCTGAGCGCTTGGGAAAGGACTGCTCGCAAAATAACGCCCCTTGCTGCCTGCCCAAGTCCTCTCCTAGGTCACAGGGTTACACACTAATCACTAAGTGATTGCTTGGTCATACAAATTAACAAATGAATTATTTGAAGAGGCATTTACCCCTCTTCCTGCCTCTACCTGTGCCCGTGCGCTGTGCCGGCGGGCACGTGCCCTGAACCACGGCACGGCCTGCAAACCCCCTGCGTACCTCCCGTCCTCACTGCTGCTCCGTTTTTTCTTCCATGAGTTTGTAGATCTGGAACTGTCATGGAACAGAGATTTCTTCATAGCTTTTTCTATTTTAGGAACAAATATACAGACACGTTTCCTGCTTCTTCTCACAAGTTCACTTAAGGAAAAGCCCAAATACTGCCGTTACCCCAGACTGGTTTCAGCAATTATGTTTTATAGGCATCTGGGCTACAAATACTACTAATACGCTTGGAGGAACATTTCTTTTATCAGGGTCACATTCATATTCGTATGTCTCCTGGCACCTCCAGCAGCTCTTTTCTGAATGTAGCTTAATACAGGAAAAACTACGTTCCATTTTAAACCACGCATGCACAACTGTACTTGTTAAAATCCTTTTTAACCTTCCCTCGGATGTCGTGATTTTTCTTTTTTATTTGATCCAGCCCCTCAATCTGTAAGTGCACTAAAAAGGCACACAGGTAATTTAGGGTTTGGATATACAGAAGGCAGGGAACATTTGTTTCACTGTCACTGTTGTTAGGAAAGCATGCATTTCTTCCCTCACCTGAAGAGGTTCAGGAGAGGCTTCACATCTGTCTTACATTCTTTAAAAAGCAGCCACCAGCGTATCAGCTCAGAGCAGGAACAAAGAATGTATCTAATCCTCTGATACTTATTAGTTGAAGATACAAGTTTTAACATTAATTAAAATCATTATATACGCAGCATGCTTCACCCAGAATACCTTGCTACCTCTTCCAAATCAAGCACTGTACACAAATTATTTTAAGATGGGGCAGGAATAAGATGGAATGCTGACTGGAAGACTGGAGAAAGAGCATGGATGCTGCCATAGAAGCAGGAGGCTGTCCTTGCTTCCTTCAACTCTTTTCCAGGACTAACCTACTGAAGCCCTTTCCAGTGCCATTTCATTACGCACTGAGTGTGCCGACATGCATTTTAATCCAACCCAAGGCACCGTGCATCGCTAACGCATGGCTCTGACCACCGCTCCCTTTCCTCAAACGGCTTCTGGCCTGCAAAACCCGGCAAGCATCACTGCGTCCCACCGCTCCAGGGTTTTGCGGTAAGATTTCGGTACGGGCCCAGGATCTTTCCTCTATTCACACTCCGCAAACTGAAGTTTGGGACTGCAGAGTACAGCTCTGGGGCAACTTCAGCAGTTTTGACTAATTCTGATAAAACTTAACTTGTAACCTAACCACATTACACACCCATGCTTGTCTTTGCTGCTTCGGGTAACTCCGTAATTTACCAAGGCATGAAAACCACCCAGGACTTCAGGAGACCAAGTTTCTATCTGCATTTCATGCACTGCTTGCAGCAGCAGCCTGCCCCTCCATCGTGCCAGCACAGCCACTGCACAACCTCGACATTCACTCCATCGAGACGCCGATCCAGACACGTTAACACCCCAGCAAAAATGCTTCGTTCTCCGACCAGATGTGCTCCCCAGCCTCACCCCTCTGCTCTCCGTGCAAACAGCAGGACCTGCTTACGCCTGTGCTGCCAAGACCCTCAGATGAGGCTGTCAGACCGTCTCCTTTGGGGTTTGTCGCTAAGACTGTCCAAAAACGGGGAATTTTTGGGCCACCCATTTATCAAAATACAAGTTCAATACCTCATCCTGAAGCCTACAAACACATATTTTCTCTCCACAAGGAAGTTCCTGGGTGACTACTGAAGACTTGGCCAGCTCCCCAGTGTCGTGCTGCTGTTGGCCCTTCACAGGAGAACGATGTTTTCCTATAATTAATATACTATTACCAGCTTTTGCTAATTCCTCGTCACTAAGAAAATAACGGTGTTGCTAGCATGTTATTGTACAGGACACCAGGATACAGTAACTGCCTCAAATCCTGTCTCTATTCTCCAACTGGCAGAGGAGGCTGTTGAGATGGAAAGAAAACCCACGGTGAATGGCACCACTTTTCATCTAGGGGCATAATCAGGAATGGCCAAGGACTCCTAACTGGGCAGAAGAGCTCAGTGGAATCACACACACACTGCAGGAGGGAGGAAAATAACCTCCACCTCTTGTCAAGAATATCAATCATAAATTCCAGGGTAAAACTGGAGGAAAAAAAAAAAATACATATATATATATACACACACACACACTGCTGAACTGAGCAACTATTTTGCTTTAGCAGACAAAAAACCGAGTTAGGACTGAAAGTACATCTCACCATACCATGGCACCATTCCCATTACACAAGAACATGCAGCACTCAGACTCTTTCAATAACTGGATAATGGAGGTCCAGGCCTGTGATTTCAGCCTTAAGTTTTATTTTCTTGGGATTTTTCAGGTCAGAACAGGCCCCTAATGCTCTTTTAATATAGACTTCTAGCAGCAAAGTTTTAAACTAGAGCTGGATGGAAGAACAAGAGTCTGCTTTCCAGGGCACTGGAATCAGATGTTGAGGATTACCTGGGCTCGTGCAGAGCCAGCACTCCGCAGGTCAGCTCCAAGCCTTCTCCGGGCAAACCCAATTTGGGTTCCCACTGAAGGGAGAGCAGCAGAGGCAGGCAGTGAAGAGAAGTAGCCACCTGGGTTACGAAACGCAAACTCACCAGTACCTGTCCCCTCAGCATACTCTTTGTTTAATCAGCACTGCCCTCGGGAAGAATCAATACACAGTTTCAACCAACATTAATGCTCATTTGAAATAATCTATGCTTTTGTTTCACTTTTCCACATGAAATTAAAAATCCAAGTTTCAGCTGTATCCTTATGTACAGGCATATCCTCAGATGAGTTTTCAAGTACTAAGAGTTAATATTTCAGAACGTTAAACCCAGAGAGAAAAAAAAAATGTCAGTTAACAAAACCTACTTGGTGTCCTCAAGTAAAGAAGATAGAAATAAGGGTAAAACAAAGGACGGGACTAATCTGCTCACAGGCAAAGGAAGAGCCAGTCTCCCAGGACCTAGTGGGTCCTTTTGGAAAAGTGGAAGGTAGATCACCATGGCAACAGAGTATTTTATGAGGTACTTGGGTAATGCAATATGCTGTGCTGTGAACATAATAGATAAGGTGAGCAGCAGTCCTCTTCCAGCCAAATAGAAAAGCTTTTAGCAAAACCATGGAGCACGTTTCTGTTTGCTGTAATTTCCAGTAATGAAAAAGTGACGTTGCGATAGGCACCACAGGTATCTATAACAGAAATTATCACCAAAGCTTAAATTAAATTTTGTGGGCGCTGGGCTACCTGATGAACACATCTGAAGACTTAGTGAGAGAAAGGTATTATAACAGAAGGGTCAAACTCATTAACTGCTAGCTCAGCTTCTATGCAAAGTACCTAAATCACACCAGATTACTGCCTATCTGCACAAAAAAAAAGGTGACAGAATTTGGGAGGCATAAAGGGGCACTAGATAACAGGGTCTTCTGTGGGAGGCAGTGCTAGACATTCACACTGGCATTTGGGGGCAGTAGGGAACAGGCAAGAGACATTCAGATCAAAGACATCACTAAAACAAGATAATACAGCAAGGAGGATATAAAAGAAAACAAAAGACAACCATACCCTAAAGAATGATTTAGAAGTATCTATATTTCTGTACAAGCAGCAGCTCAAGGAACTGGCAGCTCATGTTGGAATGTATGGCTAAGAAGCAACACCATCCAGGCTTATTGGGAAACACTGAATAAAAAGAGACCATTTAGAGGTTGCTGTTAGATATGACTGGGTTTTACTTTTGCTCTAACGATAATTTACTGTTTCGACTAGTCACCAAGATAGCCATTTGGCTGTCTGCTATTCTTGAGCAGGCACCTAGACCAATGACACAGATCTGTATGTGTTGAATGTCACGACACCCAACAGGTTTCAGTCACTTATCTTACAGCAGAGGTGAGGAAATCATCACGTTAAACACCAACAGAGCCAGGTCCACCCTGAGTGGCTCAGACTAGAGGGAAGTCAGAAGCAGAATAGTGGCTGATGAAATGTGTTCGTTACAGAAGTAGGGTAGCATACAGTCATAGTAATATTTTCAGCTACTTGCACACACTGCTGAATTTTAAATTAATTGTAACCACCCAGGAAAAAGACCTGGGGCTGCTGTCGACAGCTCTATGAAAACATCTGCTCAGCCTGCAGAGGCAGTGGAAAAGGCAAACGGGATGTTGGAATGCATAAATACAATGCCACGAAGCCATGACAGAAGTACTAATGTCACAACAGAAATCAAGGATCAAAGATATCATAGTATCCAAACATGATACCCCACATCAGACACATGAAAAAGGCTGCAGAAATAAAGCAGCAGAAGAAATAAAAGCATTAGATGTTGGGGAAGATATCAACACGAAGGTAAACTGAAAATAAGGCCAGCTTACACAGGGGATAAATGAAAGGGGCAGTGTTGCATTAAACAAAATGGAAAAAAGAACACAACACAGCTGTCCGTCCTTCTCCTCTCTGAGAAGAGGTAGAGCAAGGAATGTGGTCAAAAGGTTACAAGTTTCAGTTTAAAAGTACAACAGCTAATACAGGTAGATGGACATAAAGATATAATGTGTTTGTGTACTGAACCCAAACAAAACCACCTCAATTAATGACTGGCTGATTTGTAAGACTGAACACAATGCTCGGCAGAAAAGCTCAGATAATTACAGTGGGAAACACAACACTTGCACCTCTGTCAGAAGACAGCAGGGACTGCCCGAGACAGGTGTCAACACAAAAACCCAAAAGCACCTCCTTTATGGGCAGGTTCTTTATTTTTGCCCACTCAACGGGCATTGGTTCCCATCTCTGAGAAGACTGAGTCCAGCACCTTTCACAAGAAGTAAACTGGTTTAAGCCACATTTCTCATTCCTGGTAAGAAATTATCCTTGCCAATTATTAAAGTGCTATTTGATTTGTTACTTCAATGTATTCCAACGATGCCGAGAATGAATAATAGCTGAAGATAAGAAATGAAGAGTCTCTTTCTTCATTGTTTCTGTGGCAAATTCCTGGGGCATCAGCTTTTACACACTCAAAGAACAGAAAAGTCACTTTTTCCTTCTGCAGTTTTGTTTTTAATCGAACAGACAAATTCCAGTTACACTGTCTAAAGCTCCTTGGAGCTGCCAAACTTACTCCAAGTATGTTCTGGGAATAAGAGTTATTATTTGAAGCTTGGTTACCATGGAGAATACACTAATCAAAACACGGAGCAAAGGTTAACACACAAGCCAGCATACCACAGATCCCATCACCTACAAGGCTGCAGCTCAGGACCGGTCCTTCTTTACTAGTCCCCAGTGGCACACGGATACACAGGACCCTCGCCAAAGCTAAACCAATAAAAACCTTGCCATCTGCATCCCAGCGCTCTACGATTTCCTAGTTCGCTCTGAACAACTCTTCCAACGGATGCTTGGATTGGAGCGGAGCAGAGGAGTTGATGGCGATGGGCAGAGCAGCTACACCCCGCAAGGCCAAGAGCAGGCACGCTGCAAGGTCCCCCTGTATGCAAACCAGAGACCTAGCCCTACCCTCTTCTGGGTTTGAACACCGCCGCTTGCGCCACTATGGCCTAGGGACTTCAAGAGCCAGATGTTCGGGCATCACTTGACCACCTCACGCTTTGTTTATTTGGACAAATACTGAGATGAAATAGCTACAAGGTAACATTACCGTGTGAAAAAGGCCTCAGTTATACAACAGCTTATCTATCTCCTTTTTGCAGAGGGTGAAAAAATTAAAAAAAAAAAAAAAAAAAAGAGATCAAGAGCACCAGATGTGGCTGTGCATCCTGAATTTTCAATCTACGCTACAGCACTTTGTTTTTGACAGGAACTCCCCATTTTCTATTCCAAAATCCTACACTATGCTTTTCTGCACACTCTGCCTTGGCAGCAGCAGTAAACAAAGCACACTTTGAAGACCGTAGTAGAATTTCAGTATCTCATGCAATTAAGCCCTTCAACCTAAACAGAAACCAAAATGGTCATTTTGCTGAATAAAACATCTCAAGTTCATTCACTGATATGATCTTGATGTCCTACTTGTTACCTTTTTAATCAGGGTGAAAAAAAAAACTGAATGGAGATTAAATAATCCATGAGGATTTTATCTAAAGACAACGAAGCTGAACTGCTAGAGTAAAGCTTTCATCACCAGTAACGTCTTTGCCAAGAGAATCTTCCCTTGCAGGCAACATTATTTGGCATAAATCAGAAAAAGTCAGTTATTTAAGTCAATCTACTCTGGCTCTGCTTTTTATGAAGACAGACCAGAGTCCTTTTCCTATCGGGAGTGCTGGGTAAAATGCCTGTTTGCCCACATTTCATTCTCCTCTCGGTGCGTGATGCCAGACCTTCACCTGTTTGGGGTGGGATACTCAGTTTAAATTCCTCTAAGTTGTGTATCTGCGGGAGACACAGGGGTCCAAGACAAGCATAAAAATAAACCCTTCTCATATGAAGACAAATTCTTCAGAAATAACCCAGTCTTCTTGCCCAGGTAAATTTATACAAATATCTATACAATCATTCCTATCTTGGGGTTAGTTTCTTTTCCACTTAACAGTTTACCATTAATAACTCAGACTTTGGGGAAGCATGTGTGAAGGAGGAAGAGCAGGGAAACAAGGTTTAATTTTTTTTTTTTAATATATACATTTATAATTTTTTTTTTTTTTAAATATATACATTTGCTTAGCAACTTTTCAATACACAAAAACAATCTTCTACCGACGAAGAACATCACACAACCTTACTACCGCAGCAGAAGCACCAAATATGCCCAAAGGATAAAGGTTTTCTGCTGCTTGATAATGTTCTGCATTGCACTGAAGGCGTCTGTGCAGCAAAGTGTCCTTGTTCAGGAGAAAAACCACTCTTTTAAGAATCCAGAACAGGTTTACGCACAAGATGCTCATTTTTCCAGAGAAAGAGTCCCCACACTTACCCCTTGAGAGAATATAAGCATTATTTTGTTTTGCAGGTGGAAGAAACTTAAGTGTTGTGCATGATTGCGAACATTTTCATGACCATTTTACCAGGTTTAGCCACACTCTCACCACAGAAAAGAAACCTTTTTTGGTGAGGGTCCATACTTTTAACAAGACTGTTCTGGGGCTGGGTTTATACTAGAATTGCCTTTAGATATTTAAAAGGAAGTTCATGTGAAGGAGTCTGCACACACACCTGTCACTTCAACACACCGAGTAACAGTGATTCTCTAAAAAACACAAACAGGACATTTTTAAGAGAACAGACACAAACTTTCTCAACTCAAATGCTGGTACATCCTTTGCCTTCTCATTCCCTGAAGGAAAACTCCTGCCTACCTCCCCACACTCCCTTAGAAAAGCTTCCCTCTTCATGACATGTTCTGTTCAAGAGTCTTAAACATTAATTAAGCCCAACAGTCTGCAGAGATGTTAGCAGCGCTATAAAAAGGTTTCTGAATCAAGTGGCTACTGAAGGAACTGGCATGTGATCAAATTTTCAAGAGTTGTGCTCCCCACTTTATGAATAAACCAAGGAACTATCAGTGTTTGAAAGTCTCCAGCACTGTCTTAGCTCCTGGTGTCTCATGTACATATTAACAACCCTATTTTATGGATTCAGCATCTAAGGCATAACGAACCAAAGGGGAACCTAGTAGCACAACTACAAAAGAATCCAGCCCTGTACCTTAGCCAGAAGACTGAACTTTATTTTTAAAATGTATATATTTAGTGAAAATCGAAAAGCTGAATGAAAGGTTTCAAGATAACTCTGTATTTTTTCCACACTACAGTGTGTGTGATGAGTGTTTTTCATCAGGACAGCTCTCAATTGCACGTTAGCTTGGAAGACCCACGATTTTGTTCTGGTTAGCTTTAAGCGCAGCTTTCTGAGACGCTCTATGAATGAAGCAAGTTTGTCTGCAGAATGGGACATACAGCAATTAATTCAAAGAATGGAAATTTCTAGCATTAACTAATAAATTAATGACAATTCAATGTTTTACTTGGCTGGTCATGTCACCCCAAAATTCTAAAGCAGCTCAGGGGACTCCAGAAAGTCAACTGTACTGGTGTCACTACTGTGCAGGAGCATCTAGTCATTCCTCCTATTAGGAGAGGATACTCCAGGCAGGAAGACTGTGGAAAACCTCCTTTCTGGGTCTTCCTAACTAATCTATACGCAGCATAGATGTATAACTAAGTCTAATGTGACAAGAACAAAGGTCTTACATGGATTACCAGGGCTACCACGAATTTTACACATATATCTCACAATTTTAAAGCAGTTGCCTGCAAGGACAGAAACCCCTCAGGGAAGCTGCACCAAACTCTTCTAATCAGCCCTTTTGTATCAAATAACCATAGAGTTTTGTAATTTTTCTCTTCATAATATTGATGATACTGAAAAAAAATCAACACTTTCAGAAGAGTAAATACAGGAGGAAAATGCCAACTCTTTGTATACAAACAGCACAGCTCCGAGCTGGACATTTCTAACCTAGGCACGTTTCAGTACCCT
>NW_010274723.1:0-19877 GCF_000690775.1 Eurypyga helias | reverse complement strand
CTGAAATAAATAACCACAGAAGTGATCTTGCAAACACGAACAACAGCAGCTTCAAACCCTGTGAAATTACACTGCACGCAGACACCGCTGGAAAAAACACAACCACATTTTTCCTTGGTCAGAACCAAATTTCACAGCGAATATGAGAGTAGGAAGAGCTTGCAGAGCAAACCCATACTGCGCTTCAATTCTCTGTTAAACACGCACGAAGCCAAACAGAGGAACTGCCCTCTCCCCATCTTGCTGGGCTAAGGAAGTGCAATGCGGTAACAAGGTTCAGCTCCAGGCTTCCCCTTTTTCCACGAGCACCCCTCCCTGCTCCACTTACCGCAACCCGGACAGGAACACCCCATCGTGTCTCGCTTTGCAAAACTGGCTTCGTGTTACAGATACGACTTTGCAGTTTTCCCACTGAGAACTGCTGCTTGTTGGCTCTACTGCAACTACAGGAAAAGCCCATTTCTGCCTCCAGAGCAGGCACCAGTCGGGATGATGGGAAAAGCACTTAAAGGACTTACCCTTTTTGCAGGAAAACCTCAAGTAACACTGTAATTCCATCCTTCCTTAGATATTTCACTGTGTGCTGAGAAGATAAGGTACAGGCTGCTCATTCAGTGTTTTTAAACAAGCAGCTGCCCTCTTAACAGCATTACACCTACTATCAGCGGCTGAGAAAGCCCAGCCAGTCTTCTGTTCCCTGGCTACCAACACAGGGATGGGTGACCCTCCTCACCTGACACCCCCTCTGCCTCCCCATTAAAATATATTCATAAACCACACATCCTGGACAAACATGGGAACAAATTCAGGGAATATTCCCCAAGCATGAGATGGCCATGTGCCTCCAGGTCTTACAGCTTCTACTACACCCAGGAGCCATGGCCAGCGAGCCCTGCACCCTAACAGCCCAGCTGCCTCCCCCCAAGGCTTTACGCTCTACCCTCAGCGAGCCAACCTCACCATGGAACAGGGTGAGCCTTACAGCCCTCCTGGATGTGGAAGAGGGTCTGGACATGACAGCACTCCACTGACATTCTGGGGCTCTTCTCGAGCACCTTGTGTGTCTCCAGGGAAGATCTCTCCCTGCATGGGAATCCAGACCTCTGCACTGGAAGAAACAGGCAGCTTCTGAAGTAGGAGGTTGATTTTACTTGGACAATGCTGGAACATGAACTGGATCTTACAGAACTCTGGTGCAGAGCCTTATCTTGTAAGTTAGGCTTGCAGGAGAGCCACTCCCTTAAGTATCCCTTCAAAACGCCCCTGTCCTCTCCTTCTCCACCCTCCTCGGTCCCTCTGCCTCTTCAGATGGCAGAAGAGGGGAGCTGTGTTCCCCATCACCGCCAGCACAAACGGCTCCTTGCCTCTTCGATTCCCAGTTTGCAGAGAAATGCCACTTGCAGGTGGACACCCCAGCTGGGCACAGCTCCGTGGCTGCTTGAACCCCATGCTCCCCGTGCTGCTGCACACCCTAACGCAACCACGCTCAACACGAGCCATGGCATATTCTCCAGCCCTGCAGACACTGACTGAGTCTGTGGGAAACTGCACAGCCCCTGCAGACTCGCTTCTCCATCAGAGATTTGCAGCTACCCAGACACTCCACAGAAGCACAGATCCATTGCTAGTGACACATCTACATCCGATATAAGCGGCGTGGATGGAATTGCTTTGAGTGGCATATGGCTCAAGAGTCACTTAACCCCCCTGGGGTTAAAGAGTTAAAAAAGGAAAAAAGACAAAACAGATGGGGAATAATCATAAGACCTATTACTTAGTAAAACTAGAGCCATTCCCTGGTGACAGCAGGGTGAAAATGAAATTTCAAAGTGGAAACATATTTTCACAGTAGTACTAAGGGTCAGAAATAGAAGAAAGCACTCTTTGTAATGGATTTCACCTAAGTGTCCTCATTAAAAAGGAGAAACAGTAGCAGTGTGCAATTAAGGTCATCCAGCCTATCTTTGAGTCCCCAGTTATATTTACTGAGACTCCAGCAACTACCATAAACAGTTTGAGAGTGTGCAGCATCTGCTACTTCTAAGATGAGTCAGGGTTGGAAATTCCCCTCTATCTTCTAGGAACCAGCGCGGCAGCGAGTGCCTGAAGCAGTGATCTGACTGTGTGTGCCCCCACACAGCCGAGAAGAAGTAACTGCTATCACTAAACGCACGTTACACTTGACATGCTGACTGCAGATCTCAAATAAGAGAGTGCAATCGGAAAAATTACTGTGGGAAAACATGCCCCAGGTTAATCCGAATGCAACATAAATTTTGTCGAGATACGCTCAGGACAAAAGAGACGGGAAGAAAGAGAAAGTTATTTGGATAAACTGCATGAATTTGAGGACCTTTGGAAGGAAGGAAGTAAATGCATGATGGAACTTCAACACAGCATTTTCAAGTGCTGCATCATTAGTTGTATAATCTCTTACCACATCTGCCCCTCCCCAAACTTTAAATAATCTCAGCTCCCCGCCCCCAGCTTCTGTCTTACCTAAAGCTACGAAGGATCAAACTCCTTCTCACCTTCCGATTTCGCTCCACTCCAACATACCACACCACAAATAACAGGCATACTCCTCCCCCCGACGTCCCCACCCGCGGAGACACTTGGCATCCGCTCGGCTGACGGCAGGATCCTTCACGCTGCAGAGACGCTTCATCCGTTCCTCCCCTTGGACGCTTGACAGTCCACAAGGACCTCTGGGAGGATACACTGGCAGCAGCAGCCGCCTCTGGATTGGCGTCGGGACTAAAGCCCGATCTGTCCCGAATTTAAAAGCCTCCTGGTTGTGTTCACCCCTCTTACTTTCCAAGTAGTCTGCCACTACCTTCTGTAAGAGAGAGCCTGCGATGTGCACAGTCTCAATTCACCCAGGTTCTAGGTTTGAGGTTGGTCAGTCAAACAAAACGGATTTTAAAAACCAGGTCAAATTGCTAGACAGCCTTTCAATGAGGGAATGCAACTTCGCCAACGAGGTGGAATCAATTTTTACTCCAGTAGGTGGTGAGGAGACAAATCTTTTTCTAGGCACCAATTCAAGATCCAAGCCAAACGTTTATAAAGTTGTTTTGTATTGTTTTGACTAATTGCAGTATCTTTATGCCATGGCCAATACAGCTGCAAGCAAACTGGGAGCAGACAGGATTTCTGTGAAGATCCATACGCTCCTGGAGCACCGGTGGTGTGTTTCAAGCCATCAGACATTTTAGTTTTTGACTTCTAATCTGAAAGCAACAGCTCAAATATTAGCATTCAAGTAGCAAACCAGTAACACTTCCAGATAAACCCTCAGGCTCCTAGAGTTACTGAACAGTGGTAGTCTCACCTTCAGAGAGTACACCATGGCCTTCTTGAATTACCGGGACTCTTGATAAAAATCCAATAGGACAAAAGAGAAATTCCACCTCACTTTTGAATACCCGAAAGCTGCATCCTTGCCTACCAGTGGAGCAAGCTCAAAAAAAAATCTACCAAACCAGCAACACACCAACTCTATCACATTAGGCTGAACTACCTGGAAGGACACCTGCCTACAGAAGACCACTGACACAGTAAGATTCACTGTTTTTCACCACGAAAAACTGATTTTCACTGCTCAAAGAGTTACAAGCCCTAGTATTTAAAGACAAAAAACATTTGCTATCCCAGTAACAGTCCGTAAGAGGGAGTTTGGTCATATTGAGAATTAATTCCCAAATTCAGACAGGCTCTCTGTACAACCATGGACCAGTTATTATCCCTCTTTTTTAAAACAGGGCACTTTCTGTAAAACGGGAAACCCCCGCAGCAATTATCTGTGATGTTTATACTCAGTAAGAATTTCTCTGAGCATGAACTTAAAAAATACAACTTCTACATAGCTCAGCTAAATGTGGCACTACATTTGAACAGCCTTTAATGCCACTGTAGTATCTTAGCAGTAGCGTGTCAACAAGGACAGAGATGCTGCTCACACTGAGTCCTGGGCTGTTGACAGGTCCTCAATTACCACAGCAGCATTGTAATGAGAAGCGTAAAAGCAAGTGCAAAGCAGCAACTGGGAACTTTCACTCCCCTGTAAGAGTTGCTTGTTCTGAAATCAGTGGTGTAAGCAAGTCTTCTGTATCAGGTCATAAAGGTGACTGTGACGGCACACACGCTTTCCCCAGCACTCACAGAAGCCCCCTGCCACCATTAAGCATAGCCCAAGATTATTTTTTTTTCCCCTCAAATGCTGAATTTTCTTTAAAAGATCCCCCACCTGCAGATTTTCAGATATCACCTGATGTAAAGTAGCTGGAATCTTTTGCAAAAAATAAATTAAGGGTTTGTGCAGAAGTACCAGACTATAGCTCGTAGCAACAAACTGAGGCACAGACCTACACTGCAGCAATCTGTATCTGATTTTAATTCCAAAGGAGAACATCAATTATATCAGCATTTCTTCTCTTTTCAGGTGTCACGTGGCCTTTAACTGCAAAGTGGCATTAATTCAATCCCAAAGTAGAACCAAAAGATTTCAACCCCATCATATTAAGATATCCAACGTCTTGTTCCTAGCTGCAATCAGTGCTACACAGATGAGATGAAGATACAAAGCCTCCATATTATAACCAAAACTTATACATACCTAAACCCATTCAAATCCCACATCCCTCCTGCTTGCAAAAAAACCACAAATCCAAATTCCCTGAAGAAACAGGAAAGTGCATTAGACGGGGAGCCTACGCATACAACGGCAAAAATCAGCACTAGTATTTTAAGTGATGCTACAAGGAAGCACTACTGAAAAACAAATGAACAAACAAACAAGAAACCTCCCAGATTTGTCAAACAGATCTCTGGGAGTCTGAAGAAAAATTCAGAGGTAGCTGTTTCAGGAAATCTGCTCAGCAAAACACGCATCACACACGTTTCACCTTGCTAGTAAGGTGTCACCTGTACGCAAAGCTTGTAGTAGTACAAGAAGTGTGTATAAGGTGAGCACAGTTACACCTAGGACAGAGTGTGCTCGCAACGCCCTGTCTTATTCCCCCCTCCACAAAGAATAAAACTGTGGCTTCTAAAGTACCTCGAGTGTTTGAAGGAAAAACGTCCACCCCCCTGCTCCCTCCCTCCCAAGAGCTACACGGACTGACTTTCCGGACCTGAGAAGGTTTAAGGCCTGGCACATCTCCAAACAGTACGGACTGCGGAGCTGGTGATGCCAGTCCGCGCCATAAGCTCCACCGGAGACCGTCTGCAGGACTCGGGCAGTGACCTGGCTGCCCCAGTTTAATTTTCAGCTGACAGCGCTCAGCATTACACTCTTGTCAACGCGGCACCGCGCACCCCGAAGTCCAGGCTGAATTACACTAACAGGCATTAGGAATCCTGTATCGTAGCTCTACAGTCACTAGTTGGATGAAGGGAGAATCCAAAGATTTTACCTGTGCTGGTCTCGGATCAGATTCAAACCGGCCTTTTCCACGGGGCAGGATTCAGCTGCCCAACTATCCACACACAGAACACGTACAGCTTCAAAATGCTCCTTCCAAAAACCCTGAAGCACAGCTACATCAATTCTTCAGTGTAAAGACCACCAGCTCCCAGCATTGCATCATCCGTATCTCTGGTCAACAGCCGAATATGAACACTGGCATTGTTTTAAAATGTACATTATTGCTGTATGAGTGTTCCTCAGGAAGACGGAGCCACTTCCCCGGCACATTAAGGATAACACAGCAGCAATCACCCCACATGACTGTATGTATGGCCAAGTGGAAGTGTATTTATTAACCAACCACTACACCGTAAACCTGACCGGTGACATTCACGTCTGCAGAGCTTAAAGTAGTTTCCAAACCTGCAACTGAAACATCAATATCGAGCTTAAAAATTAATACGTGAGCTGAGCGGAGGAAGCCCCTGCCACTACACCAGAGCAGAACCACTGGAGTGTTTTGTCACCCAAGATGGGCCAATACCCCAGAAGCACTAAAGGAAGTACAAGCAGCAAGGCCATTTCACATCTATACGATTAAGACATTTAACCATTTCTTTCATTTCTATCATCAGGTTAATTTTACAGCCCCTTCAGTCATGCGCTCAACACACGGACTACGGGAAAAAGGATCCAGTGCATACCCTGAGGTATACACAGGCTCCAAGAGCATCCTAATCCTCAACCCTATCACCCGCCACCAGGAGAGACTGGATTTAGGGAGAAAGTGAGATAAATTAGCAGTCAAAACAAACACAAAACGCCCTGTAAATCTCAAAGAGTAACCCAAGGAAATGCTAAACAAAGCTGGTAGATTTTAAAGGCTACGCAGTGGCCTTCAAAAGGCTGCACTATCTTCCAGAACAGGGACAGACAGAGCACAAGCACTTGAAGGACAAGGAACAAAACGACCAGCACAAAAGGAGAAGTGCATCAAACTCGTCTGAAGCACATCTCTGGCAGCCCATCAAAACATATCATAGTTCAGATTAATTACAGGCCCGCAAATGTTCTAACGCTATTCAAACATACTCCACATTACAGTTTTGTTTTCTGGTATGTATTCGTCCTTGCAAGTTTTGGGAGGTCAGGATACGGGTTTAAGTCAGTCCCAACACAGAACAGCTTCCTAACTACCTGCTGCAAGTTACGCTCTTGAGCAGATACAATTGGCAGCCCTACTTGAGGGTTCAAGATTCCCACCTGAACTACCAGAAGCCTCTTGATTCAATTCAGCAAATGCATCATTTGCCCTGTAATTTAGGAGGGAGGATGAAATTTTAAAGTTGCTTCTGAAAACAGTGGAATATGCCCAGATTACTATATAAAGATTCTGGAAAAGCTACAAGGAATTCAGCTACTGTTAACATATACTTCTGCTTCCCTTGGCCTGGGAATGCCTCTAAGCCTTGTATTTCATAGAATCACGGGATGGTTTGGGTTGGAAGGGACCTTAAAGCCCATCCAGTTCCAACCCCCCTGCCATGGGCAGGGACACCTTCCACTAGACCATGTTGCTCCAAACCTCATCCAGCCTGGCCTTGAAGACAGCCATCTCCTTCCAGAGTTGGTCTATACAACCAGTAATTGAAAGCATTCACCATCAGTTCTTTCTTATTTAGTAAGAGACACAGATTTCAACGCAGCTTCTTGAGCAGAAAACGTGAAGACTCACCGCAGAGGTATTTGCAAAGGGAGGCAGAGTCTGACATGAGCTCGGTGAACAAACTGGTCTTTGGGGAAAGAAAAAGACAGCGAGAACAGCAGATCCTTCAACACGAAAAGAGATGTTTTGGTAACATAGGAAAAACTGATACACACCTGCTCTGCTGACAGAGGAAGCCTTGCTCTAGCTTAGAATTCTTCAGACTTTCACAGCAAACTGAGTCGGTGTGAGGCAGTTTAAAGCAGTATAAAAATAATTTCAGAACATATTGTTTAACGGTAAGCGAGGACAGAAACTATACGCTCTGGTACCCCAACGCGGCAGCATTTCCCCATCCTGTCAGCGCCACGCTGTCGATCCTGCAGGTTACCATGAGCCCCATCTACCCCTGCAGCAAATGCACAGGGCAACACAGTTGACTGGGGCATCGGTGAGTCTGGGTAACCTCAATGGCATCTAATAAGGGGGGAGGGAGGTGCAGGGAGCCAGGGAAACATTGTTGGGTGCATTTGGAATTCTTGTGCTATTTAACAGAGCATTTTAAGATCAGCAACCCTGAAGCTAAAAGGTTGGAACATTTCCTTCCATCGGTGTCCCGACAACACACCCGGAGCTTTCAGAGGATGGGTATTTTAGGCCAGCGCAGCAAAACAGACTGATCCCAGGAAGGAAAGCTCACCCACCGTGGCAAAAGTCAACATCGGAAGGGTAAGTTTATTCAACCATTATGCAGAAGAGCTTAAAATGGAAACATTCTGTATGTCTTTCTTCAGGCCAGGATGAACAACTGCATGAAAATGAATCACCCCTACAGCAAGAGACTGGCAAACGCACTGATGGAAACTGATGGTATCTTTTGCCTCTCCCTCCTACCTTGAAAAAGTCCTTATGCCCACACTGTTGCATGTTTTTGCAAGGAGGGAGCAACACCACATCCTTTATTTTCACTTTTATCCTTTAAGGAAGTGTCTGTGTTTCTCCAGCTACAGAAGTTGATCTGTAAGGTCTCACCTTTCCTTGCAAGCCCTATTACGTTTATCTTTTTAGCTGTGGATGCACAATTGCAAAAAGCAACAGCAGACGGAGATAATTCCAAAACGCATCCCACCCAGTGCTGCAGCTTTGGAAGTTTAAAAAGACTTAGAGGTTTAATGAATAAAACTGGGATGAGAGAGTCACCTATGTTTAGTGCATTTTGGTATGAAAAAAAAAAAAAATGCTGATTAAAAATAAAAAATAATTCACCTTCACAATGAGATAGTTAGAAGCTAAAAATAAGCGGCCAGCTGCAATTCCCACCTTGTGTGGCTAGGCAGAAGTGCTTTTCTCCCCTCCCCAAGCGCGCACACGCTCACTTCCTCCTGCATTGCAACATCAGCAGCTGAACTTGATGCTAACCAGCCACAAAGTCCTGCCCAGAATTTCAAGTCACGCCCCAGTAATTATATAAAATAAGCTCTTAGTACAAGTGGTTAAAAAAAAAAAATCAATTTATTCAACTTCAGTTTTGCTTTAAATTCCAAAATAGTTTGACTGCTCATGGAACAGAAGAGCAATTTTCATTTCTGAGGTTTGCTCCCTCCACCCAGATGTCTCATTAAAACCAATTTTTAAATCTCCTAGTAGAACATAAGCGTGTTCGTTTATCTTACCGCTGTGCCAATACAGGCATCAAACCCTTCTGAACACACAAGCTTTTAAGGAGAAAAAAACTTTTCAGATGTACTTGATCTTTACCCTTTGTACCTCAAACATAAGGTAACAAGGGAGGATGGTGACAGTGGGTGAGGGAGAACAACCAAAGGAAATGTAGGATAGTGTAAAACGCAATTGGGCAGATGTCTCGCTCAGAAGGGGGTCCTAGGCATCACAGTAATATATAAGATGTGCCAAGACCCTCCAAAATCTCTGCAAGATCCAGTAAAAAGGCCACGTTTTCCCTTGCCCTGCCCCCTCTTAAAGAGGCAGCGCACACACATTCAAACAGAAAACCCCCTCTACACCACATACAGTTTTTCCCTCTAGAAGAGAGGACAGAATAAATCACATCCGTTATTCAAAACGTTGTACACTACTGGTACCCTGACACTACAAAGCCCAGTTAAAAGTCCCCTCAGAGGGATATGGCTCTGGGTCTGACAGCTGCAGAGGGAACACGACCCGTTGGGTACAGCATCCTGGACAGGGGATGCCACGTACCCCAACAGCAAGCAAAACCTTCCCTACCGCATACAAACGCAGCTCCCTGGCACCAGCTAACCACCACGGTGCAAAAGCCGGGTTTTAAATACTTTGCTTTTTAAACAAACCACCCAAAACTCCTCCCAGTTGCTGCCCCCTCCGGCACAGAGCCCCGGTGAGTGGAAGGGCAGCCATCCGTTCATTCCATAAACCTGAGCTTTGCAGCAGTTTTCATACATCAACCCGGGGGAGGCAGATTTCACCCCACATCCCCCTTCTACTAATAGTAGTGGCAGACTTGTGGTTCTGCGACGTTAGCAGTCAGCACTAGGAAGTTCCTTCTGCCAGGCACCCCAGATGAGAGCGATAACTCTTCACGTACAGTCTTACCATCTCCTACACAGCTTTCAAGCTGCGGGAATACAAAGGAACAGGATACGGAGGGAGCTTCGTCCAGGCGCTCGGCTGAACTTGCCAGGAGTTCTTCATGTATGAATGGCAGCACAAATCAAGCTGTCCTTTTTGTTCAAGGCAACCGGGACGACAGAGATCATAAATACGAAAGTTCTTCGACTTCCTCTCTCCACCCCTGAGCCTCCTACCCACAACTTCACTGACAGCAGCTGCAAACGCTCTTTGGACGGGGAGGCCCTGTCACCAGATGTTCCCGCACCGAGGTGTTTTATTCTTCACACATTCACCACAAATTCTCTGGATGGCTTTGGAAACCAGGTGAGTTTAGCTTAGAAAGGTTTCTGTTGTGCTGTACTGCTCACCCGGAGGTTTTCATAAAGAAAAAGGCCAACAAACAGAAACCATCCTCATTTGTGTTAATGAAACAAAACCGTTTATGTGAAGAAAAGGAAGTACCAATGCATATTAGTTTTCCAATTTCAGGTTCTCGGTTATATACTGCAAGTAATACACCTCAAGAACAAATAGGACTTAGTATTAAGAAATAACTCCTCACCTTCACATGATTCCAGGCGCCAGGACCTCATCATTTAAAAAGCCGCTGTATGCCTGAAGTACGAAACGAAACTGCATTTGGCACTACCCGTCATCACCTTCCAGTCGGTATTCTCAGTGCCTATGAGACAAGCATTCTGCTTGGGGTTGTTTCCCCCTTCACAAGGCAGGGATATTTTTCTATCTAGGCTATAAAACACTAAACAACTAACACAGAAAAATATGTCAGCCTGGCAAAAAAGCCTTTTCTTGTTTATATTACATAGCTGAACACAAACCCCTTAAAACAAAACCAAACAAAAAAGGTGGGTGTAAGTGATCTAAAGCACCAAACTTGGGTTTCCTAAAGAAAACAGCATAAAATCCGGTGAAAGGAGGGAGTGTTAACTCGGATGCAAGTCTTCCCCTGCAGCGTGCACAGCCCAAGCCAACACAAAAGCTGCCAGACCCAGCCAAAGCACAAGAAACAGAAAGCGAAACTCGCTCATTTACCCATTAACTTAAAGTCAACAGTGCTATGGGTGTAGGGTTTCTTCTTTTCCTTGTAACTGACAGTTTAACTTGGCAGAACTGCCCCTACTTCCCTAGGGGGAAGCTTCTACCCTCCAGGCCCATCCTGACTCCCCACCTGTCCGTTCCCACTCCCAGAGCGCTAACTCTGACACCCACGGCTATTTTGGAGCTGTAATCTGGATCACACTCGGGTAGCGCAAAGGTTTGTGTCACCACGACTCAGTGGGAGAAAGGGGAGGCTGGAGTTTTAGTTCAGCGGGAACCTCAGCTTAAAAATCACGTTAATTTACAAACTCACCGCTTAACATTCACAAGTCACGCTCCCAAACCCTGATCCCGACCGCCTTGAGCCCTGTGTTTCAACAGGAATCTTGAGTTTGCCGTTTTCATATTTATTTCAATACATTTCAAATCTGCCAAGATGCAAACCAGCTTACATATATATAATCATGAGGAGATGAAATTCCAAACAAAAATGTCTGGATTAGGCCTCACATGACAAGGCTGTAGCTTGACTTTCAAGTACATGAGTGTGGCACTGCTGAATTTTAAGAAAGTTATTAAAGTTTAACGAGATACCATTGCTAATGACTGACAAGACTATTCGGTTTTGGAAAAAAAACACGCTATCTAGTCCTTTCTAAAACGGGTTTTCTCCTTTTCTTGCAGAGTTGCTTATTATAATGCCAGAAGGGATAAAATTCTGACAGATATTTTATAAACATACTATCAAATCAATTTTAGAAAACCTCAACATGAGCATTCACAAACAAGTCTGAAGCATTCACACATGAGCTTGAAGAATGCCAAATCTTAAGAGGTTTTTAATATTTGGTTTACAGCTTTTAATACTAAACACTAAAATTTCTGTTGCCTATTTTTTTTAACGTTTTGTTCAATTTACAAAGTGGAAACACGGCAGATTAAGAGAGTCAGGCAAGGAAAACCAGGAAGAACTCAGCTGCATATACAGTATTTCTTTCGGCAAGAGGGTGCTACGGGCTCACTAGTGGCAGAATAAGTAATCATCACGATGTTAAACTGCCAAAATTCACTTAGGCTAGAGCATGACCTGCATGCAAAACCAGCCGTGAAATAGGAACGAAGCGCTCAAGGCAGACTCAAACACTAATGCATATGCTCTCGTTCCACCCCGCACCACTGCAGCGCTCCAGCACTCTCTACCCACCCGGGGTAATTGAAGGTGAAGCCAGAACAGCCACTATCATAGCTTCAGCTATTAAGCCTCCCTAATGAATGGTCTAACAATAACCTAGGCTTAACCAGTTCTCTCATTGCGAGTGCCTTAACCATAATAAGCCCCTTGAACATTCCTATAGTGTTTTCCAAAGATCTCACAGCATGAGGCTACTAACCGTGCTCTCATAGCCTTGTGGGGCAGGTATTAGTCAACTCCTTTTTTTTCCATTTAAATACAGATAAAAAAAACACAGAGGCAGAAATCTAGCAAACGACTTCCCTGTGGATACGCAGCTGACTAGTGGCATACAGAATCCAGATCTTCCAGATTCCAGCCCTGTCATCAGCAAAAATGCCATCATTATGAAGAAAGAAATTAGTCTGGTCTTATAAATAGCATTTGAATATAAGCCTTCCTAAAATATTTGCAAGGAGCTGACCTTAAACACCAGCAGAGCTGCACCGGTAGCCTGGGGCTCCAGTCACCAGCTTCCATGTCTGTAGATTGGGGTTCTTCTGCCTCTCCGAATGTCTCTAGAGCCTGGATCCAATACAAATTGTGTAACAGATCAGACCACAGTCCCATCTGACCACTTCTGCCTGGTTTGGGCTCAGCATATCAAGAAACAGTTAAGATTTCTCAAAAATACAATGTTCTTCTAAAATACTCAGGCAGCCAGGAAAAAATAAAATAAACAATATGCCTCAGTCAGCAACTTTCTGCTACTTTATCCTAAGGCACTCAACTATGATGATCAGACTGGCAGAAACGTCACTGTAACCTACAGCTGAAAACCTGAAACAGAGAAAAGGTCCCCCAAAAACCTGGAATTTGGAACACCTGTTCAAGTTATTATTCAGTCAGCCTTTAGGATTTCAACAGCTTTATGGCGTATCACACGTTTAACTGCAATTCCTGCAGCTCTCAAATGCGTAACTTCGGTATATTTTGATTTATGTCATGCTTATATGGTGTTACAAAGAACAAGGTCCTTTTCTGGATTACAGTTTCCAACACCTGCAGCAGGTCCAACCCCTAGACTACATTTCCCGCAGCAAAATACTAAACCCAATACTGATTTTGTACCAAAAAATTATCTAGCGATTTGGAGAAACAACGGCCCGAGTGGACCAACAAGTGGGAAGGTGGTTTATTTCTACCCCTCGCTCCAGAAGCAAAACGCGGTTACAGGCAGGACAGCCATGAAACCCTCCTGTTTTCGGCTGTGGGCTTCCCAAATGAAGATGAAGACTCTGAAAACAAGGCTCACGTCTCTTAAGGCGAGAGCAGAGTGAAAATTCACTGCGTTCTCCACGGGATGACGAAATGCACGGCGTTAGGATGCACTAAAGCACCACCGGACTGCAGCCAAGCGGATGAGACCTGACTCTTGACAGAGGCTGTTTCCATCCCAGCTCACATTTAGGTCTCAACTCTCTTATCTGCTCTGCCACTCACATACTTTCCAGATAAGAAGCGTTCTCCCCCTCTTCTGAAAGAAGCTTAGAGTTAAAACTGAAACCAATGTCAAGATTAAAAATGCCATAAATTAAAATTAATTTCAGGCTAATAACTCTCAAACAACATCCCACGTACAGGTTAAAGCTGGGAATTAGAGTTAACCGACCCGCTCGGTAAGCTTTAACAACAGTACCACGTTGTGCAAGGGGGAAGGGAGCATCTTCTTGACTTCAGTTTATTCGCGTGGTTTAGGTCAACGATCAGTTCATCCAAAGTTGAGAAACTGCCTAGGAGTTGGGAGGGGGCAAAAAAGCCTGTCTTCCTTTTCCAATCTGTGACTAAGAATGAGGCAAGCGAAGGGAGGATCTGAGATCCCGAAGGCGATGGTAACAAGAGGTCATTAGTTAATTCCCTCAACGATAGATACTACTTCCTTTTATTAAGTAACAGCAGTTTTTAATGATGCCAATTTTTTTCTTAAAGATGCAGCATCCTTAACTACCTGAACCAGTCAAAATAAGCAGAAACACACAAGAAACCATAAATTGAAGGGCAGATGGTCAAGTAATAAGTGAGACTCATCTGACTTTTATGTAAAAAAATTAACAAATTTCAGAGAGCATATGTGTACTTTCCTACAGATATTATGTAGCTTTCATCCAACAAAACCAGCACCAAATGTGGCATAAAGTCTGTTTTGACCAGTACTTTAACGTTTACAAATAAATATGTCAAGTTTTTCATTAGGGGGAAGAAAAAAAAAAAAAGAGGCAAACACCACTCTGATGTTTCAAGGAAGGTTCCTGCCTATTGCTTAATCCATTTTCCAAAAAGCTTAATCAATGTACTCTTATGACCAACTATTTATTATCTACGTTGCTACAGCACCTGCGAGCTTCAGCGCAGTCGGACCTACAAAGCCACCAGAGAAGTGATTGTAATCTCTTCAGAGGAGGCACCATCGAAAAGATGAATAGTTAAGAAACATAGGAGAGCACGAGGAAATAGATGACTGGAATTTGTGTTCTCTGTACCAAAGTGCACTTAGACCTTCCCTTGTGCGCTGGAAGGATCAAGGGGTACGTTTTATTCCTCCACCCGCCTCACCAAAAAACCCCTCCAGAAGTCATGTGAAGATGGAAAAAAACCCCAGTCCAAACACAGAAGGAAGTGTTTTGGCTAGTAAGACTGGAAAAAAATATGTATTTACATGTTGTTAATGCCTCTCCTTCCCACGTAAGACAAAGGATTTCAGTTTGTAAGTTGTCACCCCGCAGAGACTGACCATAAGAAAATGAACATCCTTCTGCACGGCTGAAGCCAACCGTCAGGGCAGAGCTGCTGAGGGCATCAATACCTTCAAAGCTGTAGTCTTTAAAAAGACCACACCACCAACAATCCCACCTCCTCTAACAACACATCCCGTGAGTTTGTCCTCCAGCACAACAGGCTGACACACAGCTTCTGGAGGAAGGCCCTTTTCACTTGAAGGAATCCTTTGAGAATTCACCGCCACGATGCAGAAGCGCATCCACCACAAACCAGCAGCCAGAGCTGTGTACAAAGGTTTCTGCTCAGTGCTAAGACTAAAATTCCAAACCTCCTTTTTGCTGTGTAATAAATCAGTGCTCTGTATTCAACAATTTTCAGCGGTACCATATGCTACATACTCCCATATGTTCCATTACAAGGAAGAAAAACATCATCCCAACATGAATCATCAGTGACTATATTCTTGTCAATCTGGCTTAAACACTCACCATGTCCAAGGGCAACCTTAAATAAATCTGCACAATTTTATGCCAGGTTCTGGGCACCAGAATCACAGATTCTTAATAAATTACTTATTTAGAATTAAGGACAAAAAAAGAGTTTTAATGTAGGCAGTGAGCACACTATTTGCATCTCTCCAGCAGCAGACTCACTGCGAACAACACTTGGCACACGTTCATCAATTCCAATCTAATAAAGACATCTTGCTCATAAAATGATGATAATATCTGGTAGTCATAACACCTTTCATCCTAAACTGCTTAACGTAGGTGAAAATATGTGCACCACGTATACAAGATTCATTCCCCCCAGTGCTGAAAAGCAGTTAGTCCAGAACACGGCATCTGCCCCATTCCGCATCCCAGTGATTCTGAAGAGTAGTTTGTGAAAAAAGTAAAGAACAAACCCAAAACAAACCCATGCATGCATTTCAGGCTACCAGGAAACTCAGCAGGCAGTGTAGAAATCCCTGGATGGGAGTTTATCCAGGACTCTGGGGTTAATACCTCCACTCTTAAAGTGACAGGCTCGCAGATTAAGTACAACCAGCTTTCCCTCTCTTCCCAAAGACAATACAACCCCCCGCCTAAGAGCTGCTTGGATGGAAGCAAAGTCATGAAGGCCTGAAAACGTGGCACACCAAGGCCACCATCTGCCCCCCTCACCTGGGCTCTCAGGCAACCCAGCATCATGATGAACAGTGACACGGACGGGGGTGCAAGTGGGGATGAATTCACCAGTCCAAAACTTTACAGGCAACCTGATGATCAGTTCATCTGCATGAGCTGTGTTCTCTAGCTTTGCCCAATCAACCCCCACGATCCTACCATGCCTCATTATACTAATATTCAGAAAGACAGACTGAAATTAATGTCCCACAAACTGCGAGAACGTCCTTATTCGAGAGTCTTTCGTCGCCAAGCAGGAAGGCACGCACCCGCGCGTTCCCACACAGCTACTGGCTTCATTAAATTCGAAATAAACCAGAGTCCATTTCGCCCTAATATTCAGGGTGGGGAAAAAAATAGTAATTACATCAACATCAAGCTATTACCTGTTCAAGGACATAAGTGCTTACTTCATTAACAACTCGGACAAACTTGTTTTGTAAGCTCCCTATATTAAAATTGGAAATTTCGCTGCCCTTACAAATTAAGCTAACAATTTCTTACACAAAGGGAAAGTCCTGTAAGACAACCCAAACACAAGGATGAGCATATAAACAAGAAAACTTCCAAATTGCTCCAATCAAATGTATTCTTTGCCGGCCTCAATAAGAACAAGCTTACCCAAGCCACCCAGACAACCTAACTTAACAGTTTCTTTGAATTCACCTAAACGATGCATTTAAAAAAAAAAGACAGAATACTAGCAGTACTCCAGGTTTCTTCAATGTGAGAGCAAACCCTACTGACCCTTACAAACATTTCCAACAGGACGTAAGAATTAAATACCCATGATCTAGTTAGAAGCATTGCTCTTTAATGCTGTGAAGTGGGGCTTTAAAGATTCAACAGAAGCTGCCACAGTATCATAAATAACCAGGAGGGCACCTCGATTTCCAACATCCTTCAGTAGCTCAGGAGATGGCTGACCACACCCAATTCATTTACTTTAATTTCTATTTCAACTTTCCTCCTCATTAATTAGGAGCTGAGGTTCCCATAGATTACAGTTCCTGGCGTGCAACACGGATGCTGATTTTAAGCGATGCACGCTACACAATCGCGCTCCGGTGTGCTGTAACACAGCCAGCAGATCAAACTGAAGAGTCAGGACTGGCGCTACCTAGGTAGAAACAGGAAGAGAGATTTCCTTCGTTTCACCCAAAATACCTAAGGCGCCCTAGGTTTAGCCATTCAGTACTTTCTAAAATATGCTGCACTCAATAAATTAAAACGAACCTAACACAGTGATTTCGGAGAGTGATAAAGGCAGTGTCAGGAAAACTCACCCAGCTACCCTTGAAAGAGCTGAGGAACAAGCAGGCGCAATACAATTCCGTAATGTTTATTATGCAGTACTAAGCCAAAGGCAATCAAATCATCCTGGTTTAATCAATGGCCTTCAAATAAGGAAGTAGTTTGAAAATAACAAACATAAAATAAAACACACTTTTGGGTTTACTGCTTTGATTTTTTCCCTGATGTGTAAAAGCACATCTATTAACAAAGCTGAACGTGTGTTGAAATATAATTTTCTAAAAATCTACTTTTTGAACATCTTTGATACCGAAGCTGCACTTTTATTCAAACCCAGTTTGCTGTAAATGCTGCCACTGAACCACAGAGAGGTTCTAAGAATCTAAACTCTTGTCTTAAAACAAAAAAATCTGTTTTCCATTTGAAAACATTAAGCTTAGACACTAAGATTTTTTTCCCAATAAAATCAACAAATAAACAAAATTGAAAATGATTCATGAACACCTCCTCCCCTACGATCTTCCACAACCTGAATTTCACAAGGCTGCAGAGCAACCTGGAACAAAAACCTGTAAATGGAGACAACAACTAGCTTGTGTTCCTGGTCCAAACTCACTGACCCCACCCTTGTGGGGCCAGCTATCCTGGCACAGCTGCCCCCTCCTCCCCAGCCACAGGCTTTGCTCAACAGCCCTCTCCGGCCCAGCAGAATCCAGGCTTGCTACCTACAAACGGGGTTCTCTCTTACAGGCAAGACAGCCCATTAGTCAGAAGGGACAGGGCCCAGTTCCGGTGAGAGACCACCCCATCCTGCAACATGTGATGAAAAATAAATTTAGCAGCAAAAGCCAGCTGATACGAGATCCATATTTACAGTGCACACAAGTTGAAACATCTCATCTTCAAAAGTTTTGACTTGCAAGGGACCTTTTTAACTGATAATTAAAAAAGGCAAAGTGAAAAGGAGAATCACTGCAATACATGTACAGAAGAATTAGTCTGAATTAGGGAAGATGGAAACAACCTAGCGCAAGTTTTCCTCAAATCAGACGCCAGAGGAAACTATACGATGAGTTATCAGGTAAATAAGAAATCTTGATTTGACAAAACCGGAAAAAACTGTACGTTAATGCAGATATGAACAGTTTGCGGCCTCCCTGTGAGTGCATGAAAGAATTAGGTTGTCAGATATTTGTATTAATTTCAATGCTAGAAGAGTTTGCAAACGGGTATTTACATTTAAAACACTCCCTATATTGTTACATTACACCCTGAGAACTCAGAATTATCTAGCTACCAGAAGTAATAGTTTTAAATACATAAACACAGAGGAACAAGTATGGTGTGTTACTTCTCCCCACGAACAGGCCACTACCAGTGCAGAAATGCCAGTGCATGCACCCTGATAAATCTGGTACAAGACACATTAAACTAATGACCACTAGCAAAATAAGCTACGTCACTCTAAGCACGGTAGCATACTAAGTGTTTGCTGAAGATACGTAACCAGACCTTGGAGAAAAGAGTGGAGCCCACTTACCCTCACCCAAACACGAGCCCCATAACCTGCAGTCAGCGTCATACCCCTCCCATGCTCTTACCCAGTTAACTTTTAATCACGCTGTGTACTACGGAACGGCTTCTCCAGGAGAGGGAGAGGAGCGTCCTCCATCAATCCACAGCCCTGAACTGCTTTCATCCTCTTGTTTAGACCACTATGCCGTGAGGTCAGCAATGCTATCTGCAATCCTCCTGGACAGAAAGTGGAACTGAGCACAGCTCTCCCACGGTTTGGGTAAGTCCTCCTGCCAGGAGGCTCCTGCACAGCACAGAGGACGTACCAGCACCACCTGTTTGGCTGTTTTTAAACAAACACGGCAGCTGCCACTAGACTGTGCTCAGCCCCAGCACCCCACACACCTACCAGATCAGTGTTCAACTGCTGGGGCACGACCCCGGGGAGAACACCCCGTGTGCGGACAGCAGACCTGGCACCGAGCTGCTCGATTCTGCCCACCCTGTGTAAGCGACCAGGAAAAACCCAGATGCTACCAGGGCTACTCAGTCGCTACTACATTTTAGAAGTTTCATAGTTATAGGATTAAGGAATTAATTCTCCCTATGGTCCCAGAGGAAAAAAAAGAAAGGCACGAGAGATACGTATAAAACAGAAGTCTAAGGGCTTATTACTTGCCTAGTGTCCTCCTTCTTCCTCCTTCCCACGCAAATATGAGCGCTGCTAGATGACATTCAGCACCTACAGTAGATCATTTCTTGATGTCATTAAAGGGACAGACACATCTGCTACAATCAGACCTCCACAACTATTTCCAACTCCCTTTAAGAAAGCTGATGGTAACTAAGCTCCCTTTTTCACCTGAACTCCACTGGGCCAGCACTAACGCCGTTCGAGTCACTTCCTTACCACCAGATCAGCAGGAGCAAGCTCAAGGGGCAAACGCCGTTTACCCGAGCGGTGACAGCGTCCCTAGCTCGCAGGTAAAGGAAACACGGTCGCTCTTCCTCCTTCTCTTCACATCCACCTTCCCACCGAGGCATTTCCCCCCCACCCCGGATGACTGTCATGCGCTGTAGCTGCTGTCCTGTAGCTACAACTTCCCCCGACCACGACGAGCAAAGCCGGGACAGCTCACCACGAGAGCTGCGTGCCAGGAGTCCTCCAAAACCCAGCACGAGCTGATGGGAAGCTGCACCCCACCC